>NW_020956077.1:6218-8411 GCF_003031625.1 Empidonax traillii
AAAAAAAAAAAAAAAAAGGGTCCTTCCCAATGGGAACTCACTCTGTCCTGCTGGCCAAATCGTGCGGTACAGTTTTTCCCTCTCCCTTTGACATGCACAGGAACTGCTGCCAAGAAGGAAAAAAAAACCTCCTCCCCAAACAGTTCCTCTCTGATGAAAACCCAAGTAGAATCCACAGCTGACAGCCAGGCTGAGAACAAAACCACCTCTGAGCTCCTACCTCAACCTTGCTCCAGCTCCTGCAGCCCCCTGAACTCCTCATCCACTCCCTGTTTCCCAGGAGACGAGAGTTAAAAAAAAAAGTAAAAAGGAACTCCTCACCCCTCCCCAAAGACAAGATTCTGAGGGCCATCAACTAGGAATGTGGCCATACCAATAACTTTTGTGTTACTTCACTGCCTGGGCCACAGCCAATCTGCCTATTCAACCTCCCCTTCACACAGTGGCAGAGGGAAGGGAAAAATTCCTGCTTAGTTTCTAAGAACCAGCAAAACCATTACAATTTCAGACAACACAAAAATAAAGCAAAACCTAAACCAAAATTATGAAATGAAGTGAAAGTACAAACTGAAATTAAATGCGATATAAAATATAGAATACAGCACTAAAATATAAAATATAAATGTATATAAAATATTAAAACTACAATATATGATATACAATATAGAATGCAAAATGTAAGGTATAAAATCTAAACCAAAACCATCAAAGTGTCAACTCTCAAATTATAAGTTAAAAACAATAATTGAAAAAAAAATAAAGGGAAAAAACCCCAGAGACTGCAGTTCTCACACAGTTCCATGATTCAAACTGTTGTGCCTTTAAAAATACCTTGTGTGACTGATGGTAAAACTGTGAGACATGGTGATACTTGTTTTAAGGCCAGAACTGCTACCTGTGCTTTGCTTAAATATGAAGCCAATTAAAATGGGAAATACTGATTAGTTAAATAACTATGATAAATCTGATACATCTGAATATTTAGAGAAAGATTCCTGGTATATCAGGTCTCATTTTTCGAAGGTAAAGTTGTGGGAAGTAATTGCACTCAAAGTGCAGAACCAGCTGCTTTAGTCTTGTTACATATAAACTGAGCAACAGTTAGGACTACAGAAAATTGTGAAGGTTCTAAAAAACCCACAAGAAATAGCTCTTCACACTATTTATATGTCTTCAGTTTGTAATTTGAAAGAAGATGCTGTTGTGAAATTAAAACGCAAAGGAATAGTGCAGGTAAACAAATTCTGGAGGGTTATAGGTTTTTTAGTAATTTTCATACATTTTCTTTTTACAATGCTATCCAAGCAGAAGAGTAACTCTTTGAAATATAAAGCATCATTTTGATTTTATTGAAATGTATAAAAGGTATTTAAAACATAATTTTACATACAGAGCATGAAGCTAGCAAAATCAAGCATTTTGTTATTGATTGAAAATTATGTTCTTTTGATTAAAGGCAGATTTTTAAAACAATTACACTTTTCTGGAAAAAAAAAGAATACGGACTAAATTGTTTAATTAACATTGAAAGACCTTTCTGAAAAATTAAAAAAAAAAAACCCAAAACAAACAACCAACCCCAATGAAATTAAATTTGTGTGTGATTACTTCAAACAAGTCCTTATTAGTCTCTACCTGGGTGATCCTGGTCCTTCATGCCTTCATGTTTAGTTCCCATTTATTCACAGTTTGTTAATTGGTGTGATATGGGATGAAATCTGATGGTACAGGCTGAAGATGATTTCCATACCAAAGGAACAGACATATTTACTGTCCATGTACGCAGCAAAAAACAAAGTTCCCATCAGATATGCCTTTGGAATTTGTCAAACACCCTTCGCTGTGTGCTGTATGTCTGGCTCATTACACAGGTAGACTTGCAACAAGTGTGATAAAAAGTTTAATGCAACAAAATAAGAATAAATAAATAAAGCAAAATAAACTAAAGTAACACAAAACCAAAACAAAATAAAATGGCTAAATTCAGTTGTTTAATTTGTATAAACTTCTTGAGAAGTTTACACCCCAGTAGGATCCAGAGAGATAAAATAATGGTGTGACTTGGTGTTTCTAATAGAGAAGGGCCAGCACGTTGGCTGTCCAGATTTACACCTAGACTGAAACATTAGTGTGTTCTGTGAGGAAAAAAAAGTCTCAAGAATTCAGATCTATATTGGACTTTTCCCCAAGTGG
>NW_020956077.1:9007-90633 GCF_003031625.1 Empidonax traillii
AAGTTTACACCCCAGTAGGATCCAGAGAGATAAAATAATGGTGTGACTTGGTGTTTCTAATAGAGAAGGGCCAGCACGTTGGCTGTCCAGATTTACACCTAGACTGAAACATTAGTGTGTTCTGTGAGGAAAAAAAAGTCTCAAGAATTCAGATCTATATTGGACTTTTCCCCAAGTGGAGTGTTAACATCCCATTTTAAACTACTCTGTGCACCTGTGTTAAATCGGGTGTGGGCATGAGCCAAAGTTATTCAGAGGGAAGGTAAAACATCCTTGAGAACTAGTAAAGGAAAAAACAACCTCCTTCTCTCATTTTCAAAGTATTTTTTTTTCTGTTTCTTTTTGCCATAGGGTGGAGTTGACTTGACCAGAAGGATGTGTTAGTGAGTGACAAAGCAACTCAGGCTGGAGAAGCTGGAGGTGATAAGAGTCTAATCTACAGGACTGTCACCTCTGAGGAGCTGGGGGAGAATCTCAAACACTTCAAGGTAAACCTGAGAGATTAAGTCTGAGCTAACACTTTAGTGGGGTGGTCCAAAGTGACTCTTAAAATGGTGATGCAACAGGGAAATACGAAATAAACAAATGTAAGACATGAAGAGGATTGAAGATTTCAACAAGAGGCAATACATCCAAGGGAGACCAAGGCATAGAAGGACACAAAGCCTCATATCCCATTTGCAAGAAAGGATTTTCACCTAACCAAAGTGGAGATTTCAAAGCAATAAATACATGCCCTACTGTGGAGAATAAGCAGCAAATTACAGGCTCACAGGGGTTGTGTTGCATCTCCTCTTACCCTTCACCACAGTGTGCAGTGTGTAAAATAAACCAATCTGAACCAAAATGGGAAGTCCTTAACTGATTATGTTCTCTTTCGAAATAGCCCGACTTATCATTGAAACGTAAGGAAATAAAGCTGCTCTGTAAATGTTCAGAAAGCCAGTGTACGAAAAGATAAAGCATTAACATTTAACTTGCACTTGAGATGGTCTTCACCTTTGATCAGCTGGCATAATATGAAAAAAAATGTTATTGAAATAGTGACATTTCCAATTTTCAGCAATATAACTTTGCACATAAGATGGAGAACAGCTTTGGGCCAAATTCTTTGCACTAAAAAATTTCAATTTTGGTACAGTCCAGGTGGTTTATAAATTCAGCTCAACTTGTCTGACTTAATTCTAAAAAAAAATTTAAAACATTACATAAAATAATAAATTATTTTTACTTGTTCAAAATTCTCTGGGTTTTTTAATAAAAATGTTAATCAAAAAACTTCCTTTTTCCTCAATCTGAAAAAAACCCCACATCTTGATTAGAGAAAATATTGTGTTCTAAATGAAGTGGGTTTTTCACCTTTTAATTTACTTTTTTTTTTTTTTTTTTTTTTTTTTTTTTTTTTTTTTTTTTTAAATTGAGTCATAGGCAATGGCTGACGACCTGAGGGAAAAGATAGTTAAATTTGCAATTCTTCCTACTGTTATAAGCAATGCAAGGCAACAGGGGATCATTTCTTGTAGGTAATTCTATATGACACAGAGAGAGGGATGCCCTGGCTGTATCTATACCAATCAAGTGAACAGAGCAATGTGCAAGACACAAGCACCCACATTTCAAACACTGCCCTTCCCTAAAATTCTCAGCACAGCCTCTGGCATGATTCTTACCTGGTCCAAATTACCTTCTCCCTGTCAAAAGCCAAGCTTGGTGCAGGGCTTAGCTTAGGTAGGAATATTTTTTAACAGCCAGCTTACACATAGCAATCCAGCTGTGGACAGAGAGAATAAGTTCATCTAAATGCACCAAAATGGTCCCTGGACCATTTAATTTCCTATTAAAGCCATAGCCTCCAAGGCTACATTTAAGATCAGCTGTAGTCTCCACTGAAAAGACAGGTATGCAAGCCTGGCTCCAGGCACAGCTGAAGGCTGCCTTCCACAGCAGAGAGGATCCCATCAGCAACTCCAAAGCAGTTAATGAAGCAAAAGGTATTAAAAAAGTGAAATGGTCAGTGGTGTCATCACGCAGAGCACACACCTACTCTCACTGCAGGCATTAAAGTGAAAGATCCCATCTCAGATGAGCTCATTAAGAAATCTTTGCCAACCTTGTCACACTGAAAGTAAACCAAGTAAAGCAGCTCCCATGATGTTTCCATATGAGGCAGCTTAGTACTGCTGAGAGGGAAAAATAAGGACACAAAGGAAGCAACAAGCCCAGGACAAGACAGACTTAAAAATAAGGAACAAATCTATACCTTGCTGTAGCAACTTTAAATGAGGGGTCTTATTGCACCAGCAAATTTGGGGTTAAATGCTGCACCTGCTGTAGGGAGTAGTAAGGTGTCCACTCACTTCAGAAGGGGTCAGGTTGCACCCTTGGTCTCCTGTGTTTCTTCTTTCTCCACTGTCCCTTCTTACCATTCCTTTTTGCATCTCCCTGCCCATGGCAGGGGGGTTAGAAGGACATAATCTTTAAGGTTTCTTCCAACCCAAGTGACTCTGTGATTTTATGAAAAACAAAAGAAAATGGGAATGTATTGAAAATTGCATTGATCCTCAGAGCTGAGCTGTGGGAACAGATGTGAGAAGATAACATACCGAAAAAAACCCCTTTTTGTGTTATAAATGCAGTATGAAGTCTTGATTTTAAGAAACCTTGACCACACATAGACCATTTTTTTATTAGCCTGAAAGTGATGTAAGTTGCTACTTACTAGGAATACTGGGGTTTAATATAATTTTGAAAACAGACTCCCTAACCGGGAAAAGTATATAATCTAAGACCCCTGGAAAACAGGGCATGGTTTGGCAAGTTGGTGGCTCTCCTGAGCCAGAATTTATGTTAGCCTCTTCCAAGGAAAAAACTGTGATGAAAAACGATGCTAAAAACATCTTAAGGGCAGGATCATGAGTGTGGTGGAAAACAGTTTCAAAAGTGGGGTAAGAAACTGCAAGTGACATATAAACAGGGGGACAAAGAGAGAAGAGATCTGAGACAGTAAATGAGCAAAGATATGACTAAAATGGACAAAATCAGTGCTCTGGTCATTTTTTCAGTGTGAAGGCAAAACAAAGCTTCAGTAAAGTAGTTGAAAAGGCCATTGGCCTCTGGCTGCTCTGTGCTTGGCACAAACTAAAGAGAGAAAACAGTGACAGGGCTTGGCTTACTTGATGTTGTAATAGCTCAGAATCTTCCGAGCCACAGAAGCCTAAACATCATCCTTATTTTAATTCTTTTTTAGTGCTTCGTTGGTTTCTAGTCCCCCTTGCAGAGCTTAAATAGACCATAAACCAGAACAGCCAGACAAGCTCTCCTCTCCCCCCCACTCCCCTAGAAGAAGCCATTCCTAATTACTTGGCAGATACAATCAAACTACAACTACTTTGGATCTTCACCCGAGGTGAAGCCTTTGCAGACCTAAATTGTCACATCAAGCCTATAACTATTTTCTCTCTCTGGCCACCCTCTCGTGTTACTGCCACTCAGTCCCACCCTCTCCCCTTGAAAGGCCAAACAAAAGGGTGGAAGAATCTGTCATTTCTAGAAAACCTGGCAGAAATGTTAAAAAGGGGGGATTCTGGCAGCTCCAGTGCCTCCCATTTCCATCCCTCCCGCTTTTGTGTTCCTCTCCCAGCCTGTCAGATCACACAGGAGACAACAATAAAGAAGAAGGAGTTTTCCACCCTCCACGGCACCTTCCCTGTCACCATTGCAGGAAGAGGTTATTAGAGTGATAAATCATGCAAACCCAAATCAGCCAAACAAAGCTATAAAAAGACAGCAGAAACAACAGAATGGGGAGGGGAAAGGGTAGGAAGAAGTTAAATAACCTATTGTCCAAAGGAGAAAAGAAAACAGATAAAATCACAACAGACAGAGAATAAAAAAAACTCAAGCAGGGAGGTGCTTACAAGCCAGAGGCTTCAAAACCAAAGAAATCTATAAAGGAATATAGAAATACACTCTCTGCATTTCTAGTCCTGTTTTATTTTGTCCTGTTTTGAGCACTGTAGCTAATTCAGTGAGTTACTGAGTACCTCTGTCTTTACCTTTTCTCCCTGCAAAGTAAGAATTAGTGGTGGAGGGAGGAAAGATAATGAACTCATGTAAATGAATATTGTGATAATACCATGAGTGGATTTCAATGGATAATATAGATATGCTAATGAATAAAATGGACCTAAATCCTGGCATGTGGGTGGAACACAAAGAATAATAGAATCACTAAGCTTGGAAAAGATCTCTAAGACCATTTAGTCCAAGCATTAACCCAGTACTGCCAAATCCACCACTAAACTATGTCTTTAAGTGCCACATCTACGTGCCTTTTAAACAACTCCAAGGATGGTGACTGCACCACCTCTCTGGGCAGCCTGTTCCAGGGCTTGACAACCCACATGGTGAAGAACTTTTCCTAATATCCAATCTAAACCTCTCATGGCGCAATTTGAGGACATTTCGTCTTGTCCTGTCACTTGTAACCTGGGAGAAAAGGCCAACCTCCACCAAACTACAGCCTCCTGTCAGGTAGTTATAGAGGGCAATAAGGTCCCTCCTGAGCCTCCTTTTCTCCAGGCTAAGACACTCCCTCCCCCAACTTCCTCAGCTGCTCCTCATCAGACTTGTTCTTTAATTCCTTAGTCATTGATATGATTAAACATTCTACACCACCCAAAGCAGGATGGTTATATCCAGATTTCTTACTGTCTGTCAGGGATCTGTCCCTGAGCTGGCCATGGGCATCTTCTGATGAATGAGTCAAAACTGGTCAAGTCTATCCTTACAATTAAATGGCAGGGATATGCCTAAATGGCAGATTATATAATGTAATATATATAATATACTAAATGGCAGATATTCCTCAGTCTTTGAGATTGTGCCATGGTCTTGCTTTATTTGCTTGTACTAAGGTGGCTGATAAGGACAGCAGTGAGTACACAGTAGCAAAACTACTACGCACCAAGATATGGAAATGAAAATTACAAAGAAATAAAAACTCAGAGGGTTTAAGAGAAGTCAGAGCGACCTGATGTGTCTGAATTACAAAACAAGAAGTTGCAGAGCCAGTAGCACTAAATCTCTAAGGCATAGGTAGTTGAAGCTGTGAGGATTCTTTTCAGAATGGAGAAATAAAAATGATCCAACTCACCACAGACTTGTAAGTCCTACCTGAACAATATAAATTCAAAGCAAATCTCAAAGGAAAACACAAAATAAAAATATTCAGGAAACAGACATAGAGTTAAATGAAATTTGGGGTGCCAAAGGTGGTTCTTGCTGGAGTAATCTGATTGTTTTTCATTTATGAAAAGAACCCAAACTACACTGATTTCCTCAGCAAAGTAGCAAGAATTTCAGCTAAACCATATAAAAGTAAAGCTGATGGATAAACCTGGAGGATGCTAAACAGTGAAGAGGAAGGAGGACTGTGGAGTTGCCCACAGACCATTTAGCAAAAAGCGCTGCTGAGACTGGAAATTTTCAGCTTTGAAGGACAGCTGATAGAGAAGCCTTAACAGCAGTACTAATTAATACTTTCACTAGCAATCCTGGCATAATTAATAAAAAAAAAAAAGTTCACTGATGATACAGAGAGGTTCAGAACATCTGCAAGGGGCACCTGGATGAGTCTGAAAACTGGAGTAATAAAAATGGAATGAAATTCAGTAGTACAGAGGGCAAGTGCATCCATCTGGGGACCAATAACATGAATTCTCCCATAAATGCTGTGTTCAGTTGGAAATGACCAATGGAAGTTGATATGGCCATTAAAACAAATACTACTCAAACATTTATTAGATGGGTAATGCCATGGAACAGGGCACTGCTGAGATATGAGGCACTGCTCTCATATCTGAAAAAGAAGAAATGTATTTCCCAGTTATAGGAGCAATGTGGACGTTTGAAGAACTTAGGTCTGGGAAAAGCTTCCTGAGTAACTGTGGCCAGTCACTAATCATTCTGGAATTTGCTAGTTCATTCTAAAACTATTTTAATTGGAGTTAATCCTGTAAAAACGTTGCAGAGAAAATATAAGTATTTAAACATAACCTACCCATGATTTGTTTTTGGAAAGCTCTGTTTCCTACAGTCTAGAACATCAGCAGGTCTTGAGAGGATCAAGGTTTGTCCCACTTATAGGTGAGCTGGGCTAGCAATAAATTGGTCATGGTTGCCTGTTTCTGAAGTGAAGATGGTGATACTTTATTACGTGTATATTTAGAGATGCACTGCTAAATAGTACCCTCTTAGGTATTGTTACTTTTATCAGAACTGCAAGTATCTCAGTTATCTGCAGGGAATATACTGTAACATTTCAAAGGCTTTATTTCTTAAACTTATTCCTCACCTAGAAGTCAAGTTACTTCCCTGGGACGTGTCCATATCCATCCAGGCAAATGAAACAGGATTGAAAACAGCTTCAGTCCTCATGCAACCTACAGAATTCTCCCTCACGTGATTTCTGTCCTGTGCTGATTAACCCTCTCCCAGCAAAAGGGACACTATATGGAGGGAACCAATCCCCACAGGCAGTTTGGATGTAATCACTCTTATTTGGTGGGGTGAAAATATGCATGGTATGAATGTGAGGCACATACTGGGTCTTGGCAGCAAAGAATGGCCACAGAGCTGTTTTATTCAGTTATACAGATACAACTACAGTGTCCAAGGTCAGGCATCAGAGATGTCCTTTGTACCTGAAATCCTCACCTGTGTTTCCTCGACCCACTTGGGGCTGGAGGAGTGTTATATCTACAGGAACATAAATATCTCTACTGCATTATCACGTGCAAGATATGTCAAAAGAAACTTTTTAAAAAGTATTGAAAACCAGGAAAAATGAGCGTGACAGATGTCAAAATCTCCACTATCCTTTAAGCAGAAGGGTAGCTTTTAATGCCAGGCCTCAAGCAAGAGATTGCTTGCCTAATTAACAAAGAAAGTGAAAGCAGCTGCTCTTAAAGACTCGAAGTTAAAGGCAAATGGTGAACTGAGGCATGGAGGAGTTAAGTGGTTTGCCTTAGGCCGTAGAGTAAAGTGGTGTCAGACCCAAGATTGGAAATCACAAGTTTTTCTCATACATCTCTAAGCTCAGATCACTAAAGGGTACCATCTGGACATGCATAGATAAGTATTGGGGTCTGTCTATCATTCCTATCCATCTCTAAAATAAACTCATATCCTCTTACAGTAATATAATTTCCAGGCAAATGCTATTTTAAGTGTAGTTTCTTGCACAGCTAATATTTCAGAAAAATAATTCTGGATTAATGTGGTGCCACAGCCACTGGAAACAATTATGTTCCAGCAAGTAAGAATTTGCTTTTTTAAAAACATAAAATAAATGCTGTTTAGTGCAAAATGATAAAGAAAGAGATACAGGAGGTGTCTCCAGCAAGTCATCTTCAGCTTGTTATTGAAGTAGTACTTTTTGAAATATTGGAAGGAAGTGAAGTGAGATAGGAAATTTTGTAATGCAGTAATTTAACACAGAGCAGCAACAAAAAACCCCTCCACTACAAATAAAGTACAGAACTGCAGCACAAAATTAACTAAGGAGTAATGCTACCTCAAAACACCCTCCATAGTAACATAACATTGTTATCCCTATTACTACTGTTGAAGTCTTTGTCATTCCAAAACAACAATAAACTCACATGAAAAAGACCGAAAGCAATCCTTGGACCCAGCTCCTCAACCTTTTTGTCCTTGTTTTGCTTTAGGGTGATATGTGTTGGCCTCTTGGACCCATTGCCACAGGCATCCTTTTGTCATCCAACATTTATGAGGACTCTTTCATTGCCAAAACCTATGGCCATGATTTCTCCCTTAGATTTAAAGTCCTTTATTTATGGTTCACTTGCTACTATGGCAGGGCAAAAACCTTTGAGCACAAATCAATTCTTATGGATGGCGAGATGTCTGGATATTCCATTTCGATAATAAGGGGTGAGATCTGTTCACTTTCTGCATGAAACTTAGGAAGCTTTAATTTATTTCTTTGATTCTTTTAATTCAGTTCATCTCATCTGTTACAGACCTATTCTCATATAAAGGTTCTGTGCTGGTTTTGGCTGGAGTAGAGTTAATTTTCTTCACAGTGGCTGGTATGGGGCTATGTTTTAGATCTGTGCTGAACACAGGTTTGATAATATAGAGACGTTTTTATTATTGCTGAGCAAGGCTTATGAAGATCCAAGGCCTTTTCTGCTTTTCACACTACCACACTGGTGAGGAAGTTGTGGGAGGCTGGGAGGAGAAGCCAGGATAGCTGACCCCAAATAACCAAAGGGATATTCCAGACCATATGAAATCAAGCTCAGTATATGAAGCTTGAGGGAAATAAAAGGAAGAAGAAGGAAGAAGAGGGGACATTTGGAGTGATGGCATTTGTCCTCCCAAGTAACCATTACACAAGGTGGGGCCCTGCTCTCCTGGAGATGGCTGAACACCTGCCTGCCCATGGGAAGGAGTGAATTAATTCCTTGTTTTATTTTACTTGTGTGCATGGCTCTTCCTTTCCCAAATAAACTGTCTTTATCTCAAACCATGATTCTTCCAGCTTTCACCCTTCCAACTGTCTCCCTGGTCCCACTGTTGGGGGAGTGAGCAAGCAGCTGAGTGGGGTTTGTCTGCTGGCTGGGTTTAAACCATTCCAGGTTCTTATGCAGAACACAGAACTATATAGCTTGAAAATTGTATGTGAGTGTTGAGCACAACATCACTTAGATGTGACATATTGATGGCTGGTGTCAGGATCTCCCAACGCTGGAGAAATAGCCAGTGACAGCCTGGCAAATGTAACAACAAAAGCATCTCCCTGAAAAGGAGGGGAGGATGCAGCTGGAGAAACTGGTGAGTTTTTGCAGTTCTCTATTATCTTACGTGATGGATGGATTTTCAGCGACCTGTTCTGGGTAATAAAGGCACAGCAGCTCTACACGTATTGCTCATTTGGGCACACGTAGGCACACCTGCAAGGACATACACACACCACCCCTGATAAATGCAAGTATATAAACCCCAGTTCCAGGATGTAATCTCAGTGCAGCAAAGCACTTAAGCATTTACTCAAATCCCATACCAGTATAAAGCTGTTGCTTAAAAAATTTCCCGAAATTGTGGCTGGTAGCGTGTATCATTATCGTTGCAGTCAGTCTTCCTATTGATTTCAATAAGCTTTAGGTGGGTCCCTCGGTATCAATATTGTGGATCTACACCCAGAGATGGCATTGCAAAAACGAAGCCCAAGAATTTCTTCTCTCCCACAGATCTCAAGAGATAGGTTCAACTAATCACTGGATCAGAAACAGCAACACGCAATTTTTCTCTTAATAAATGCAATGAACTGGAGCATTTTATGAGTCAGAAAGGTGGTATAAAAAAAAAAAACCCAACAAAACACCACCCCCATATATATATACACAAACAAATATATATATACACATATATACTTCATCCTCCAAACAGAGCATTTTCAAACTGTTAAAACGTTTTTATAAAATTGCTCATATTGTTTCAGAGTTTTACAGCCTCACAAATGATTGTTTTCTGTGCTGGGGAAAACGCGAAAAGGCAAAACCAAGACAAACATTTTACTGTTTATAGTTTAACTGGCTTGGTTTAAACTGGAATTACTTTGCGCATAGTTTGAGCACTTAGAATATCTGCAATGCTGTAAAGGTGCTCAGTGACAGGAAAATGACACATAGCTGCCTGCCTGTGACAACATTTTAGTAATTCTTTGAGGTACTGGAAATAGTTTTAATGCTACATCCTGTAGCAACAGTCCCTCAGAGGGTATTTACAGTGTAGGTACCTAAGGTAGGAAATTTGTATACTTTGGCTCTCTTTATACTGACTGGGGTGAGAAAGCCTTCTCCAGAGAGCAGTTCTGAGGAGAAGCAGAGTTTAAGTGCCCTGAATGTGCTGGCAAAATCATTCCCAGCAAAAACATTAGAGAATGTTCCGAATTGCAGAAGTTATTTAAAGGTTTGGAGTGTGGAATTGAAGCACAAAAAGGTGAGACAAAAGTTTCTTCTTACTTCTGAACTAAATCTCTGCTTCTCTTGAGAATGTCATGTGGTCTTTATTGGTTGTGTGGAATACTGACATTGTTAGTTTTTATGCAAGTTCTTTTAAGGACTAAATATTTTCTTTGGAGTGTTTTGTAAAGTTAAAATGCTGAAGCATAGTCAGGTTGTTAAACTTCATGATTCAAGTAAAATGTCTCAGTCTCAGAGTGTCCACTCCAAAATGACACAGGACAGAACTGAAGTTGCCTAAATCTCATCTGAACCTCAAGCAGCATGTCATGTGAAGCTGCTGCTTAATCTTATGCTTCATCTTTCTTCAGAGAAAATATCTGACCATTGCTTACTACCAACTGCCTACCAATACATTTTAAGGATCACAGCCCATTCTTTACAAGGAATAAAAATATGCTTTTGTCCAAGAGCATGTGTTTGGGAGTGGTAAAACTGCTGTTAGCCTGGAAATGCAGAAAATCTCACTCCAGCAGACACAAATCAAGACATTTCCTAAATGTAAGTCTCAGGACTGCGAGTTCTTTGTAAGCTTATACGGAGCTGCAGAAGTCAAAAAAGTCTGACATGCATTTTTCTCTACTTATATTCACATAAAGAAAATTAGAAAAGAATTTAGAAAGTCACAAACAACAAGGGAAAAGTAGTGAGCATGTGAAGGTTATGAATTCAGTGTTACTTGAGCAATGTCCAAAGATCCCAGCAATAACCAAGAGTCCCACCGTTACAAGCATCTTCTAATGTTTAACCCACACCTCTACAAATTTACTAATTTTGCATTCTACATGGAGTTTTACATGTGGTAATAGTTTACATGTGTGTTTCTGATATATAAATAAGTAAACTACAGTGACTTTGGGATAAAAACTGTAAGCACAGTCTAAATGAAGAGAAACATCCATACACACATTTAAGGAAAAACCCACAAACAACCCAATATTACAAAAATCCACCTGACAAATCCACACAACAGAAGGAATAACTGGATATATTACTGAATGAAAAGCATATCAAAATCCATCAGAAAATATTACTAAATCAAGTACATCATCCTTTGAATGGTATATCAACATCTGCAACTGTGTAATGCAGTAAATGACACATATCACCTGCTGATTGAAACACATCACCTAGTAAAATAACAACCAATCTATGCATACGAAACACATCTCCTCCTAATAAATTAAATGCAGAGCATGTTAAAGCTGATCCAGCAGTTACGAATTATGCACGAGGAGGACTGAACTCATTTTACCAGCTACTGGCTCTGAAACCTAAAGTGCTGAAAGTGATACAGCCCATCAGGCACATCAGCTTTCTGGGAAATGCCAATCATAGGGGCAGGTTGAAGCTGCTGTCAGAAAATGTTTAGGTCAACAACTGCTCTCAGTAACAGCCATTTGCTACAGCTGATGGCAAAGGTTCAGGAGCAGGGCATGACTGCCAAGATCCCAAACATCTGGAGTTTGATATTCATGCCTGTGCGAGTACTCACTGTAGAGGGAGAGGTGCTGAAAGATTAATTTAAACATTCTTTAGTTTAATGGAGCTGGGGAGAGCAGCCTGTTGTATTTTCTAACTAGCTGAAGATGGGTGGGATGAAAAGTGGTGGGATAAACAGCTGTGTGGTTTATATTAAAAAAAAAATAAATAGAAGCTCATTTAGTCATACAAGTAACATTTGTGCCACTCACATGCAGACTTTACCTCTTTCCCCATCTTGTGAAATGAATACATAAATATACATGAGTATGTATATGTATATATAAATATACATGTACGTAAAGTAAAGGAAAAAGCCTCATATTTGATTTCATGTTCTCCAAATATCATGGGGAACTGTGACGTTTCACTCCATCAAAATGAACGCAAAACATCTCTCTACCTGGGTTTCTGGAAAGGAAAGCAGTTTTGTAGCTGCAGACAAGAAGGAAGTCACACACCTGAGCAGAACACCAGCAAAGGTGCCTGTCAAGCAGACCTGTCCTCCCTCTTTTGATACAACAGACTCAGAGAGAAGAAAGAAGATTCAAATCATAGAATGGTTTGGGATAGAAGGGACTTTAGAGACTATCTACTTCCAACTTCACTGCCATGGGGGGCAGGGACAACTTTCTCTAGACCAGGTTGCTCAAAGCCCCTTTAAACTTGGTCTTGAACACTTCCAGCAATGGGGCATTCACAGCTTCTCTGGGTAACCTCTTCCAGGGCTTCATCACCCTCACAATGAAGAATGTCTTCCTAACATGTAATCTAAACTTGCCTTATTTCAGTTTAGATCCATTTCCCTTTGTCCTGTCACCCCATGCCCTTGTAAACTGTTCCTCTCCAACTTTCTTGCAAATCCCCTTCAGGTACTGAAAAGCTGCAGTAAGATCACCCTGGAACCCTCTCTTCTCCAGGATGAACAATCCCCATTCTCCCAGCCTTTCCTCAAAAAATTCTGTGGACAGTTTCATTCTTGACGCCACTCAATGTCCAGTTTTGTTGAATTTTCAGTTAATTGTTTATTTTTACTTGTTGACATGTGATGTGTGTGCAAAATAGGTTGGTTATATGAGCCAGTTGACTTGGGCTGCTTTTCTTCCCTCTGACAACAAATGTTGATTTAAGGAGCTAGTTAAGTGTAAGTCAGAGTCTATCAGGAAAATCTGCTGAAGTCATTGACTACTTAACTGATCAACAAAACTGAAAAATATCAGGACTATCATTTGCTGAAAGACAAATTCCTGGATCCCAAGTTACATGGAAGAGAAGCTCCAACAAAACTGCAAGGTGTCTGGGTCCTGAGTCTACACAGGTCTGTCCCCAAGGCTTCTAATTAAGATTAATATTGTATGTTTCATTAAAGTAAATTAAGAGTAATTCCAGTAAAGTGGGGGATGCTGAAGGGAAGTGGTAATCTTGAATTAATTTAACTTTAAAGAAGGCCTGAGGAGGGAAACAAAGTTGCTTGGTTCCATTGAGCAAGGATGGCATGTCTAAAAGGAGTTTTGTTTCTCTGAAATTCACATAAAGAGTCTAATCAGACTTCTGCCTTCTGTCACATTAACCTAAAAATCACAGAATAAAAGCCACCTTACCTTGTCTGTACTTCTGACAATATACAACTGGCAGAGAAGCTGATCCTATAACAAGCACAGAGAAGTTTCCTTTAAGGGTCATGGCTCCAGCTGTGGATAATGGTACAGTGTTTTCTCCTTCCCAAAGCCTCAGCAGCAGCCTGGGAATGTTCAGAACCTCTACAAGGCTCTGTGTAACAGCAGGACACCTTCAGCATCTCCAATGGTTTGACAAATAAAGCATGAGTCACATTCCCCTTTTGATTTTACTCTGGTTAATTATTTCTCTGGTTTTGCAGCAAAATGTGGAAGGACAAATAATGGGAGGTTCCAGATGTTACTATTTTTCAGGCACAGTTTTTGGGTTTTGAAGCAGCGAGGCATCAAAATCCCACAGTGATGATAGCTGCTAAAATGCCTTTGAAGTACCACAGCTCTGGCTCATTTTAGGTACACCCACTGGCCCAGGGGCTGGAAGAGGAGGGGCTGTGAATGAGACTGTGATCCTCCAGGTCTCAATCTGCCTCATGGTCTTCTTCTCACCCACAGAAAATGCACCATGTGCACCCCATGCAGCTCCTCCCACAGCTTCAGCTCCACTCGGCGGGTGGAGGGAGGTGGGAGGAGACAGGTCTGACCCATTTCTCTTTGTTTTATCAAGGATATGCAAAAATGGGCAGGGGGAGAGAAGGGATGGCTTTCATTCAGGCAAGTGAAATAGCACACAGATAAGGAGGAAGGTCTGATTGGGGTTCTGTCTCCCTGAAAGGTATCAAGGGAGCACCCAGCACCTTCCAGGACAGAGCCCAGAGAGAGCACCACCAGCTGAAGCAAAGCAAATGAGTGAGAAGGATTATACATTTCCATTAAACTGGGACCTAGCCACATCCTCTGCAACAGAGAAAGGGATTTACAACTTTTAACGAGCAGCACTCTGTAAAAATAAAAATTACTTCAAACACAGCATTAAAGCTTTTCACAGAAAAGCTCTAATGTAAATTTTATATGGAGCACACTACTGTTCGTGCATTTGTTATTTGAATTTGTTATTTTATTAAAAAGTAGAGCCTAATCAGGATTGCCTAGTTCTAGGGAGAAAAGGAATGGGATTAAATATGAAATAACAGTTGGTTCAGGATTCCTACCCACTCAGAAGGCTTCAGAAACGTTCTGTCATTTCCTAGAGATTTATATATTAAAAGTGTCTGCCCCATCATAATCACTTAACATTCTTTAAAAAGCACATAAACACACGGGGGGGGGTTCATTATGGCATATGGGAGAGAGATTCTTCTCAGCATTGGTCCAATTTTACTCACATTATAGTCAAATGCTAAATGTCCCATGGACATCAGGGGGAGCCGAGCCTTTTGAGAAAAGCTGTGCTTTATAAAAAGCATAAAAGGAGGCAATCTGCAACAAATATAGATTTCCAGTAAGCTGGGGACAAGGTCTAGATTCAAACAAATAGTATCATAAGGTATCTCACATCAGGAGAATTTTTTCAGTGGCAAAAACAGAGACAAAGTTCAGATGGAGAGTTTGCCTTCTCGAGACTGAACAGAGAAACTTTTTCCTTTCCAACGGCCCTAATTTTGAAGAGGTTGTGCCAGTTCTTTATCACCCCTCTTATTCTGCCTTCAATTCCTCTCTTCTCACACCCACACAGAGGACTTCTAAATCTCAGCACGAGTCTGATAATATCTTCTCCTTTTTAATGCATGTTTCTGTGGAAGGAAGAAGCAGCAGCTATTAGCAGCCTGTGACTGAATGCTGCATGAGGCTCCCTTTGTAGTGTTCAATTGCACAGGAAAACGCAATTTAACAGACAACATTGTGGAATCCACGCTGAATGTATAGAGAGGCATCATCCCAGTCAGTGGTGGGTGACAGAGTGGTCATGCTCAAGGCTCGAGGTTTCCTCACTGGCAGACATAGTTGGGAGCAGAGCCAAAAAACACAAGATCCATGGCTTAGGTACGTTAAACAATTTTTTTTTTCTTTTTTTTAACTGGAATTATATCTCACTCCTATATCACTTCCACTGCTCTGAGCATAAGGGCTTCATGTGTTGCATCTAGTTTTTGGCACCATCGTGATGAAATTCCATTTTATGTCTTGAAAAAACCCATTGGCTCCTTGGATCTCCCGCATGAGGGTCCCATGAAGGGTCACAAGTCCTATAGAGAGTGACAGAGTGAGCTGGGAGGGGATCAGCCTGGAGAAAAGTAGGCTCAGAGGTGACCTTATTGCTTTCTACAACTCCCTGAAATAAGGTTTTAGCCAGGTGAGGGCTGGTCTCTTCCCCCAGGTAACAAGGGACAAGGCAAGAGGAAATGAACTAAATTGAACTAGGGGAGGTTTAGGTTGGATATTTGGAAAAATTTCTTCATGAAAAGGGTGGTCAAGCACTGGAATAGCCTGCCCAGGGCAGTGGAGGAGTGACCATGCCTGGAGGTCTTTAAGAGATGTATATCTGTGGCACTTGGGAACATGGTTTGGTGGTAGATTTGGCAGTGCTGGGTTAACAGCTGGACTCAGTTATCTTAGTTTTCCAATCTAAATGGTTCTAAGATTCTGTAACACAAAAATGATGCACAGT
Organism: Empidonax traillii; assembly: GCF_003031625.1. Lineage (NCBI taxonomy): Eukaryota > Metazoa > Chordata > Aves > Passeriformes > Tyrannidae > Empidonax > Empidonax traillii. The sequence goes on from NW_020956077.1 coordinate 24,724, forward strand.
CATTTCTGTGTTAAGCCTAACCAATGACTTCTGACTGAGTTAGAGAAGATCTTTCAGAAACATAGTGATGTTTGATTTTAAAGTCTTCAAAGGGAGAAAGAAGCAGCACTTTTCGTATGAAGTCATGCTAATGTTTTAATAGTTTTATTGTTAAAATCCTACCCTCTCTTATTTAAATTTACCTTGTTTCTATTCCTAGCCTTGAAATTTTGTTATGTCTTTAGTATTAGATTAAACCTGCACTTACAGAAAGCCATGTAGGCAGAGCTTGCTGTATAGCACTGATATTTGAATCACAGTTTTTGTTGCCTACTCTGCAATTACAAAACCTTTTATCAGGGGCTTGGACATCATTTACTTCTGTCATTGTAACCAAAACCTACCTATTGAAAGGAAGCCTTTAAAAAATGAGGTGGTTGGTCCTTTTCTGTTGCTGACTGGAGGCTGAAAAGCAGATGCAGCATGAGGGGTGTTCTGCTCAACCTCACACAGACAGCAGAGTCAGGACCAGCTGGCTCAGAAAGGAAACCCATAGTTGCATACAAATAGACTGTAATTTATGTTGGGAATCTGAAATCTGATCAGACAGGAGACAAAGGGAAAATGCCTGGTTCCCTTATTTTTTTCTAAAAGTGACTAAAAGCAACTAAAAATATGCCCCAGTTTTGCATTTAGCATTTGGCCTTTATGTTAATTACCCATTTCTGAGAAAACTAAGAGAGAATTCATTGATGTGGCAAGTTTAATGGCATGTAACTTAAAAAAGTAAATGCAATTATTTCATTCCAGTTCCTTACAATGAGTGTAAAATAAGAGCATAAACTTACTGGAGGGAAGCACACCAGTGAAAATATGAGCATTTCCCAAGTGCAGATGAGTTGGGTGATTCTGGATTTATGTATGTGACAGTATAGATGGAGGAAAATAAGGATGATACCAGCTCTGGGGTTGATCTGTAAAACATTTCAAAGTGACATCCAGACCATCAATGTTTTAGTGACACGGTTGTGTATCAGGGGAGGGGAGCGATCCAGCTTGGGGTTCGTCACTCTCCAGTGAGGTGGAAAATAAAGCAGCCAGCTAGCCAGAGTTCACACACTCACTCACGCAGCTCAAAGGAGAGACAAGAGGCAGTTCTAAAGGCAGCTTGAAGTTTGAACCCAGGAGCAGCAAAGCTCCTTCTAGAGAGCAACAAGCTGAACTCTTTTATTAAGAAAATGGAGGGGTTTTATAGGGTTTGGAAGGGGTGGTTCTGGAACAGGGGAGGAGACTAGGAGGAGCATGCAAATCCTCACACATACATTGGGTAAAAGGGAATAAATATACATAAGAAGGATGAACTGGATGGTAACAAGGGAGTGGTAAAGGCAAAAACCCGCTGAACAGGGTAATTGGTTGGTACCTCATGGTATCTCAGCCCATGGGGTAAGTGTTGCTGCCTGAGGGCAGAAAAGTCCATGAAGAGGGAACAAAACATGGAGGACAAATCTACGTGTAGATTTGCCTCCCAAACATAACACTGTGGTGTAAAAAGTCTCAAATGGTGGTTTCCATCATCTGAACACTCTCTGGGCTTGTCTCCTCAATGCGTCTGGCTTTCCATTCCTGGAATGATGTCTCAATAGGTGATTCTTCAGGTGCCATCTGATTTCCAACATTTTAGAGTACAAATTTACTGACAGAAATGAACTATTTCAGTTTGTCTCAAGGGGTTTTGCACCTGACCAATAATGTTTAATAAAATGGTGAATTGTCCTCATGGACTACCCAACATATTTTGAAATCATGTACTTTCCTTCAGTACAACAGTTCCACTAGTGATGTTATAGAAACCTGCTGTATTTAAGAATAATGAAAGTGGTTTTTTTGCATTTAAGTGATACTTCCAGATCTAAGAACCTGGAAATTTGCTCGCTACTTTTTGAGAGCCTTTTTCATTTTAGAAAAATAAAATACATGTCTTCCTCATGCAGATACTAGGTGGATGCTTTTGAGATGCTGAGATATTACAGTGGCCACCAATTTCAGAAGAGAGAGAGAGAATATGGAGTCACCCAGCACAGCAGCCTTTGGAAATGAAATAAATTCTGTCATTTATTATTTGTGTGGCAGTAACATCTGGATGCTGTGATAAGGGATCCACTATGTGACGGAGCTGTAGGCAGTGTAATGGAAAAACTGTCCACCCCAGTATGAGGTTTGTTTCCTGGATTTGGAGAGGTGGATTTGGAAAACATGGAAGAGTATGAAAGAACAGCAAAATGTTCTTGTCCAGCATGTTAAGTAGAGATCCCAGTCAAAGCTGCAGAACCATTTCAGAGCCCATCTGGGACACTTGTTATACTCAGTCTCCACCAGACCTCTTTGGTTCAGTGTCTACAACAGAGCCAGGAGCATGGTGGCCAGGTGAGGTCTGTGTGGGCCTGGTTTGCTGTGCTAAATGACATTTTGTGTTTGTGCAGGTGCCCGTACAGGTGTTTACAGACAGACCTGTGCTTGCTCCACATGCGGTGTGGGTGACCACACATTTGCAAGCCTCAGTTTGAAGGTGCTGATTTGATGTGCTCCATCAGATGTGCCGCAGGTCTGGTGTGAGGACAAAGCTAAGCAGCTTTTAGGTGAGACCTTCCTCATCTGCCTGCATGCCAGGGGGCAACAGCAGGAGTGTTAGCAAAAGAATGTGTGACCTTACCGTGTCAGGAAACATTCCTTGCAGATATGAGTTGCTCATTCTAGTTCAGAAACCTCATGGAAAAGAAAAGAAAAAAAAAAAAAAAAAAAAAAGGAGAGAACCAGAAAAGTAATTGCTGTTACTTGTGGAATACAGATGACTTAAAAAGTTTTTTTTTCTATCGGGAGAAAAGTAAAAAATTACAAACAATCTCACCCTACAATATAAATACTAAGTAGTACTTGTTTTTGTGTTATTTTCAAGTGGGCTTTGTTTTATGTTCAGTTGAGCAATGGATCCAGATACCTTGACATCCAATTGAAATGCACCATGCACAAAGGTTAGAGGACCTTTTCCAGCAAAATGCTCAAGAGCCCTTCAACTGCTGCTTGCATGACTTGCATCTCCTACTTAATATACCCTGTCTTACTACTCCTTACTCTGTATTCATCTGAACTTAGCATCAGGCAGGTTCTTTTTCTGCCCTTTTACATGGCTTTACTTGATAAATCTACAGAACCAGCAGTCTGGGAGAGTAAAAGTGCAACCACAAGCTGTTGAGAGTAAATGGCAGTGGGTAGCACTTTGGGCTGGGGCAATGAGAGTTCACTGTAACAGAGCATAAATTGATAGAAAGGTGTTGGCAGTTTACCATTGCTATGATAGCTGCTATAAAAGTATGTTTCTACGTGCAAGAAACACTTAATGAAACGCCCTGACCTGTGTTATGTAGGAGGTTGGATTAGATGAATGTAACAATGTTTTAAGAATTAATCTATGAACTATGGATATTGCCATGAAAAAGACTTATGAACATAAATGGAGAATGCTAACATCCCCCAGAATGAACAGTAAAAAGCAGACTATAAATCTCTTTAACAGGATACTCTGTTCTATTATCTAACTTTACCAGCATCTGTTGATTTCAATATATCTCTCAGTTTTAGGTTTCTATAATCAGTCGGATTTGTGATGCATTTCCCAAATTGGTGAAATATAAATGGATTGGCCCAAATGAGAAACAGCATATAAGACTACTAATTATCAACAATCTATATTTCAGCATCAGACTTGCTGGGGCAATTTCTCCTCCCTACTTCTCTCATTCATGGCAGCAACACGGAGAGAAATTTTATTTAAGGAGTTTAGCTTTACCAGGAACAAAATTTTCCTGATTGTAATGAAGATACTTGTTGAATATTGATATAAAATAACATTCTATTTTTCTTTATCTTTATTGTAGTGATGAAAATTACTAAATTTAGGGAGAAAGTGGAGTCTATCTGAAGGTTTCATTGATGTCTGAATATTATCTAAAAAAATTTTTATTTGTTCTAAAAGAAACCTTTGATCCCTGGAACAGACAGGATGATGGTGTAATTAAATTAATTCCTCTGCTAACCCTGAAAGTATATCGATAGTGTACTGCATGATTATTTGAGATGCCATTATGAAAATGAATTTTATTAAGGTTTTATACTGCCATCTAGTACCTTAGCACCTCCCTCATGTATTCAATATTAGTAGAGAAATGCCTTCTTGGCATTTTTGGAGTATCAGTCACTTGGTTTCTGGAGAAAGGAGTATCCAGATTCAATTCAAGTTGGTGTATTGGAATATAAGAATTTTTCTTATTGTTTAAATGATGCAGTCTGCATTGACATTGTTTTGCTATAGAGCTTTTAAAACCAGGGGCCACATCCTGCCATGTCCTATGCAAGTGAATTTTTTCATCTTTCAGGATCAAACCCTAGTCTGATTGGATTAAATTGCTGTTGATTCTGATGGGATTTGAAAGATTCCTTGGTATCACCAATCTGGGAAAAGCAAAATGACAAACTACATTTTTCCAAGGAATGGGTGTTAAAGTGGGTGAAATCAGTAAAGTGAAGGGACCAGACTCTTCAAGCAGTGCAGTTTCTTAATCCCTCATTGCCATAATAAGAAACAAAAGTCTTCATTTTATTCCTAGTTTACATGCAGACCTCCTGAACTTAAAGCAAATAGTGAGTGGTGAAACTTTTCTGGCCATATTACAGGGCTGGCTAATCAGTGCCTATTATATTGTAAAAAGCTCTGCTGATGTGCCTCTTACAGTTTTACCCAGTAACACACCTACCATCTGACACTGTGCAATTAGCCTGCTCTTCTAGAGCCTGCCAGAAACAGCAATAATACTGCATCAGAGGAAGATCATTATCCAAGGCACCTCACAGACACTAAATATGCACAGTTCTGCTGCATTTGCAGCCCACGAAGGATGAAGGCACCAGTAACTGTGTGGTGTTCAGGCATTCATTTGCATTGTTTCAGGGAAAGCCTGGCCTGTCAGGAGTCCCCACTAGCAGGCATAAAAGAAAGAATGAAAAATGAAAAATCACCAATGTTTTAGGAGGTTTTTTTTCCCCCTTTTTTTTTTTTTTCCCCTTCAGAAGTAATGAATGAGTTCATTCGTTTGGGAAAAGCGAAACATCAGTATCAGCAGAGCGTGGCTGGGTTCTCTCAGTGTGAGTCAGTATTATTCAGACCCTGGGCTGTGTTTTTAATGCCTGTACTCACACAGAAGGCACAAACTTTCCTTTAGTGCTCACTTTGCCAGGAGGATGGTGCAGGATGAGTGAGGGTGGTGCCCAGCTCCCCAACCTGTTTATAAGAAGCTCCTGTGCTGGTGCAGAGGGCTTTATCCCCACGTTCAGTGCGGTGCAAATAGCAGTCTGAAGCTTTCATTCCCCAGTTTATGCAGCATCCAGGCTGCTTCAACTCAGGGAGTGCCAGCCTGAGTATCTCAACACTGCAAAAAAAGATCCTCTTTGTGCTTCCAGATCCTGGTGCACTCTGCAACGGTGTGTTACCTTTGATTTCCATGATTGCGGAAACACAAAACAAGGAAAAAGAAATCCCTGCAAACATTACTGTGGGCTAAAATGTCAACACACTTTCCCACTTGTTTAGCAAGAACCATGGGCTGCCTTACCTGAGAAAATCCTTGCTGCAGTCAGCCCTGGGATATTCCCTGGAGGTCCTTGCTACTCCTGCGATGGAAACTACAGTCTCTTATGATCATTTCTTTGCTGTGCTGAGGATAAAAAAGGGCTAAAGCAGAGGATTAGGGATCCATGTTCAACCATAGTTAATCTAACTTTCATTAGCAGTTAAAAATCTTGCAGGGGGAATATATGAAAATTACTGCTTTCCAAGTAGATTTGTTAATTATTATTAGTCAGTCTACTTATAAGGCACCGACGGAAACTTGGCACTCAATAAGTACCTATTAAACTATGTTAGAGAACATCATATTAGTGTTTAATATAAAACCTGCAAGAATCATCTGTTCTTTTAACACTGGGTCACTGGTATGAATCAGTCCAACACCAGCAAGAGAGCTGGTCAGTTTACATAGACCAGGATCGGATTTAACATTTGCTACATGAAAAACAGGATGACATTTCCATTCTTTTAACTTTTTACAGAAACTTGGAGTTTGTCCCCTTTTCTGTCACCCATCTGGCAGAATTGTAATTAACAGAATTTAGAGCCACGACACTGAATCTGTCAGACAGTCACACAGTCAGGCGAATTTGCAGTGTAATTAATAGATGCAGAGGACATGATCTGTTTCCGATCTCAGGGACTTGGATGCAGTAGCAAACTCAGATAATTCAGCCTCTGCTGCCTTGTGTCTAAATAATGCCCTGTTTTAAATAAGGACATCTTCCCATGTGCTCTTTGTACTTAAATCTGTAGCTGTGTTAGGACAGAAAATACGGTGATAAGATCATCATCCTGCAGCCTGCACTTATGACCAAACTTTTAGCATCCTGGTTCATGACAGTGTAGACAAGCTCTTACAGGTCAAGCAGGAATTGCCTGAGAAGTTATTGCCTCTGAGTTCCCACCCACCAGCTGGAATGTGCTTTGGACATCCACAGTTTGCTCAGTGTGGTGCTGGCACAGGTTGCCCAGAGAAGCTGTGGATGACCCATCCTTGAAAGTGTTCAAGGCCAGGTTGGATGGGGCTCTGAGCAATGTGGTCTATTGAAAAGTGTCCCTGCCCATGCCAGGGGCGTTGGAATTAGATGATCCATAAGGTCACTCCAATCCAAACCATTCTATGATTGCATGGTTCTTTGATAAATCATCAACCATTCCTGCACTTCATTCGGACGTGCAGCAACAACCACCTGCTGAGTGCTATTTTTCTGACAGGGACAATGTTGTCTTAAGCCACTTCAGATCAACTTCAAGAACTTGCCTTCCTGTCCTAAACTGTTCTGACATTCTGACTCCAAAGGCGGGGTGCTTTCCTTTAAGAATTTAATCCATATTAATTCAGTGAGAGGTAAATACTTGTAATTTTGCAGCTCAGTCTGGGCTTTGTGACCTTGCCAGCTGTGAGCTGAAGATATTTGTCAGAATTCCATGGCTATGTATTTTTCATCTGTTGCAGTAATTCAACAATTGCACAAATAATTTCATTATTTTCTCCCTAGTTCATACAAGTCCAAAGGGAAAACATTGAGTTCTGTCCCTGAAATCTCAAATACAACAAGCACATGAAGAGTAAGCTGTGCACAAATACCTTCATCCAACTGCAAATATATGCTTTTGTACACAGGGCCCAATCCTAATTTGTGCATAATATATTTCTTTAAATAATAATTTTCATTAGGGCAAAAGTTGCGGAGCCCGGCTTGTAATGAGGGATGGTGTATGGGCTTTGTGAGAAAAGCAAACAGAACCAAAAAGTTGAACTATTTATTCTAGAGGACAGTACTGGGGAAAAAAAAAAAAAAAAAAGTCTGTCTGATTTATTCAGTTTAATTTAAGGACTACAACTGAGAGATCTAATTTAAGAGTTTTAGGCTTTCTGTAAGGTTCATGTAGAGAAAGGCTCGTACAAAGTATGATCTAGGCCCTATGAAATCTGAATAATTCTCTAATGAAGAACATCTAGCTTTGAAAACAAAAGGAATTGTTTTCCAATTCCTAACATATGGATATCTCAATTAATACTCAACATTAGATGAACTCACAGATAAGTTGCTAAATTTAGGAGAATTATTTTTCTGAGAAGCTCAGTGGATCTTGATTAATATCTAAAGAATCCAAGAAACTTGGAATATTTAGGTTGAAAGGGACTGACCTCTGGAGTTCACCTGGTCCAAGTCCCCTGCTCAAGCAGAGGCAGCTACAGTCAATTGCCCAGGATCGTGTCCAGACAGCTTTTGAATATCTCCAAGGTTGGAGAAGATCTGTTCCAGTGCTCAGACACCCTCACAGTGAAAAGGTGTTTCCTAATGTTCAGATGGAAACTCCAGTGTTTCAGTTTCTGCCCATTTTCTCTGATCCTGTCACTGGGCACCACTGAACAGAGCCTCGCTCTGTGTTCTCTGCACCCTCCTTTCAGGTATTTACATATATTGATAAGATCTCCTCAGTAATCTCTTCTCCAGGCTGAACAGATCCAGCTCTCTCAGACTTTCCCCACACGACAGATGCTCTTAATCATCTTTATGGTCTTCACTGGACTGTCTCCAGCAGTGTGTCCATGTCTCTCTTGTACTGGTGAGCCCAGAACTGAACACAGAGCTCCAGGTGGGACCTCACCGCTGATGAGTAGAAGGAAGGATCACCTCTCTCAGCCTGCTGGCAATAGTTTACCTAATGCAGCTCAGGATACTGTTAGTCTTCCTTGCTGCAAGGGCACCTTTCTGGCTCCTGTTGGACTTGGTGTCCTCAAGGACCCACAGGTCCTTTTCTGTCCATCTGTTTTCCTGCTGAGCAGCCCCCCAGAATGTACTGGTGCGTGGGGCTTTTCCTTCCTAGGTGTAGGATTTTGTACTTGTTGAGCTTCACGAGTTTCTGTGATCTCATTTCTCTACCCTTCAAGGTTCCTCTGGATGGCAGCACAATTCTCTGTCCTACCAGCCTCTCCTCCTGATTATCACCTGCAAACCTGCTGAGGGGACACTGTGTCTTCATCCAGATCAGTAACGAAGATGTTAAACAGGACTGGACGTGGTGTTGACCCCCAGGGTACACTGCCAGTTACTGGCCTCCAATTAGACTTTGTGCCACTGATTCTCACTTCCTGGACCTGGCCAATATAGACAGTTTTAAACCCACATCACTGTCTGCTCATCCAGCCCCACATCAACAGATTAGAATCCTAGAACTGATTCCCCAAATTCTCTGTTGAGTGGATCAGTATAAGCCTGGTGGACCCCAGATGCTAAACATGCTGCTTCATTCCAGTCAGCCAAGCTACCTCTTTGGAAAGTTTTGAGTTTCCAATATAATTTATTTTAGTCAAAAATGCATATTTTTTAATGTCAAGCGGTGTGACTGACCATTTTCAGAAATTTATTTCAAAATCTTTGTGCGTATATAAATAGGGAGTTCTAGTATCAAAATATGGAGAAAGAAAATGAAATAAATGCCTTTTAACAGAAATATTGACTTTGGGAAGAAATCAAATGTGCACTGCCAACCTCTCTGATTGGTTGTCAGTGCTGTGGAACTGCCTTGTTTATATATTTCATGTGATGAACTTCTAAATGATTAGCTATAGAGAAACAGATAGATCTGTAGTGAACGGATGTGTGAGATGATTCTATGATTCTACAAGCATAGCATAATTAGAGAAAACCTCTCAACCCTCTTAAAAATAATCATCGTATAAGTGGTTTCCTCTTAAATCGAATGTTTTGAGAATATATACATGTGCTAGATATTTGAATATGCATATAAAAATACTATAAAGAGACCAAAGTTTTCTCTATCCATAGTATCAACTTCAATTTCAAATGCCTTCTTGCTAAAGTGTTTCTTCCCTTTTTGCTTTACTAGTAGCTGAATGTCAGTTTAAGTTGGTCAAATGTTGGGTGCAGAAAAGGAAGGAAATTGTTTCAGAAAGACTGGGTTTGAATCCTACTCTGTGCTGAGCTGTTTCCCAACTCCCTGAGCTTGGAAGCAGAGACCTTGGTGCACAGGATGGCACAGTATCAGGCTCAAGCCTAACACAGGGAGCTTGAACAGTCATCTGTAAGAAAATCAGGTACTTCACAGTACTGCGGCAAAAATGGCACAAGTAAGGAAGGTTCATTCTTAGAACTTAACTTTCTTCTGTAAAAGTAAATATTTGTTTACGTATTGTGCTGATGTGACAAATTTAAATTATCATTGGCTCCTTTAAACCATTTTATCCCATGTAGATCAACTCAGGTGTGTGTTTCCTGGATGATGCTCTCAGTTTGTGAGTCTTGTTTCATGAGCTCCAACCTTGCTTGTCCCTTCAGTGTGCAGCTGTTATTACATCCTAAACTCATGATGCCTCTACCTCTGTCCTCAGAAGGCTACAATTCCACTGAGAAGGAAAACCAGTTCATGTTCTAACAGGAAAAAACCAGAAGAGCAAGAAGGAGAAGCAGCCATGCAGTAACTTTTCACACCACCAGATACATTAGCAGAATTAAAAGGCAGCTGTGCTTTGGGAAGACCAAGTATTTATTTCTGGAAAGAAAGAGATGATTTGTTCTAATTCAGTAAATTAGAAAGTCACCATGAATGATTCCATCAGTTAAAAGCTGCACACAGAAAAACCTAATGCAGTGTAAAAACCTATGAAAGGCTCCTTTTATGAGCAACAGTAAAACATTCCCAGTTACACCAAAGAAAAGCTTACAGGCTTTTTGAGGAACAACCTCCCTTATCTCAGCCTCCCAAGGTGGACTGGACTAGCAGGATTAAGAGAGTCACTTTGTGGCTGTGCATGATGGATGGTGTCTGGGTTATATATCTGCTTGCAGCCTGTTGGGCATCAGATGTTACTCTCTTATAAATGGCCAAGGGGAGGCAGAAAGAGGAAATCTGCCTCTTGGCTTTGTTCTGGCTCCAAACAGCAGCCTCAAGGGGGAAAGTTGGGCTCTTCAGGGAAAAGAAGGGTTGAGGGGAGGGAGAGAAAGGCTTACAAAGACAGGGAGAAGACACAGACATGGAGGCTCTTTGAGCGTGTCCTGCGGGGGGAAAGGAGGTGCACGCTGTACAGACCTTAGTGGGGAAGGGAAAAAAGACTTTTTGGGGACCCACAAGGGACAGGCTGGGATATGCTGCAGCTCAGCTGTTAAAGAGCCTGAAACCAGGAACCTCTTCCACAGGGAGAGTTTTCTTTACAGGAGAGAAAAAAGAAATCATGCAACTAGTCTCTTTTGTAACAAAAACTTGTTCCAAGGCTTGCAGAGCCTTCTTGTGCTTTTGGGAAAGCACCCTTAAGGAAAGAATCAAGCCTAAAAACTCAGTCTGAGTCCATGTCCCAGTGAAAATTCTTTGCTGCTTTTTTCCTTAACAGTTCCATCTGCAGAATGGGAATTTAACAGGTGCATAAGGCTGCTGCAAATGGAATTAATTGATGTTTGTGCAGTGCTTTCCAAGGCTAGCATTTTATTGTTGCTTATTTGTTTATTTGTCAACCCGTGTTACTCTTTCACCCCAGTAATAGTACTCTGCAAATAATACATGTCTTCAAAGAGGAGAAAATCAGGACATCGAGGGTAAATCCAGACTACTAACTTGTGTTGACCAAGGGAAGACTGTTTCCAGATATTTGCATAAACATGTTAGGGAAAATAAAAAAAAAAAACCCTACCCAATATGAAACATAGCTTGATCTTAAACAAAAAGTCATATCAACATCTTTTTGTTTTCACTTAAATAGCCTTAATTAAAAAAAAAAATTAAAAAGGAGTTAATAACACAAATTAAAAGTATAGGAAAGAACAATACAGGAATATAGAAAAATATAGGAAACATTAGTGGCCTGAAGCAAACTGAAATTGCAGTGGTCACCATCAGTGGGATTTATTTCTCCCCACTCTGCTGTCTGCAGGTGCAGTGTCCAACTTCCATTAGTCATCCATGCCAATGGAAGCAGGCACTTGGAGGGGCCATTAAGCCTATTTCCTTTAGACATGCTGTGTTTTGAGAGGTACTTGAGACAGAGCTTTAGATCAAAAAGATAAATAGTTCTTAGTGTTTATTAATAAGAGTGCATTTGAGCCACACAGAAACTGAATCTGTAGGCAAACTCAAAGGGAAGGTGTTGAGTGTGTTCCCTCTCACAAAGTTCTGTTGGAGCGGCCATGGCAGCATCCTGTGTTTGATGTCAGTCAGATGGATCGTCCTGCAATCACACAGAAACAGACAGTGTTTGTAAGCAACGTGAATTCAACCCAAACTGCCAACATGTTTAATAATGCATATAATTGTGTCTCAGGAGCATAGCAGACTTCAACCTGCTCCTGGAGTCAGCCAGCTCAAAAACCATACAGGAGTCAATATAGGAATTCAATTTCTCATTATTTTTTCACTCTTTTCATTATGCTATTAGTTTTTCTTTAAACCTTCTGCAATTTTTAAAGGGTTTTTATTTTTGTTTGTTTGCCTGCTTGGTTTTGGTTTTATTTAGTTGTTTTAGTTTTTTTTTCTTTTTATTTCTGTATGGTTTCTTGAACTGTGTGTTCTAGTGGAGTTTAACAGAAGAAATGTCACCCCTCTATTCGTATTCTGTATTTCCTGCAATCAATTCATGAATTGTACTAATATTTAACTACAATAACAACCAGGACTTCCATATAGATGACAGTCTGTTGTGCTCCCAACTCCCCCTTATAGGATTCAATAGTTATACAGAAGTTTTATATTCCTTGTCACACTTGTTGTCTGTAGTCTCCTGACTGACTGATCAAACGGTCAAGGTCACTTTGTTTTCTGTGTACCTGTAAAATTACCTGGGATCATTTCTCCCCCCCCCACCCTTGCCCAACCATTAAATGGTTTATAATTCAATTACTGTGTATTAAAACTCATAATATATTGCATTAACAGCTGTAATACAATTATGATTCTGAGTCAAAATCAATTAACACCCGTGGGACTGTCAGTGGTCCTCCTGCACCATGACTGTAAGAGCTTAGATCCACATCCTTAAAGGGGCTGGTAGGAAGGACATGTCTTTTATGGGTTTATATTGGTTTATTTTTACTGCTTATAGCAGACTTCTAGCACCTAATGTGGGCCTACAAGGACAGAGAGGACTTTTTACAAGATTGTGTAGTTACAGGACTGGGGGAATGGCTTTAAACTGAGAGTGTATATTAAGATTAGATATTAGGAATAGCTTCTTTACTATGAGGGTGGTGAGGCACTGAACCAGGTTGCCCAGGGAAAGTGTGGATGCTCCATCCATGGAAGTGTTCATGGCCAGGTGAGATGGGGCTCTGAGCAACCTGGTGTAGTAGAAGGTGTCCCTGCCCATGATGGGAGGGTTGGAATGAGATGATCTTTAAAGTCTCTTCCAACCCAAGTAATTCTGTGCTTCTGTGGTCAATGGGATTAATACTGTGGATCATATCCATGGATTAGAGATCTCAGCTTGTCTATTCAAACTTCAGTTCATAGACCCAAAATAGATTTTAATTTTTTCATAATTTTAAGAATGGAGTATTTAGAATCATCGTCTTCTGATCACTTGAGGAAAACACACACCAGTTTGTAAGTTATAATGGAAAAAGGTCTGCTCTGTTACATTGTGGAGCTGTTTATTTTTATTATTTCTAATCATTAACATGTCATCTAATCCCGTGTCCCTATCAAGCTATAATTCTTTCCAGTGATGTCAGGTGCTAGAGGCTATTCCATAACTCACAGTCCGGGAATACCAGAAACTGGGCATCATTCTGTTCCCTCAGAAGCAGATGACAAAAATCTGCAGATAATTGTTGGCAGTGGATTCAGAATCTGTGTTTTGTTCCCCACTGATAATACAGGATCAAAATCAATGTTTTCACCTGTTACTTTTAAAGTCAACTTCACACGCAGCACTTACACTTGAAAACCAACATTGCTCCTTCTTTACTGTTGTGTTGGGGATTCCCACTGAAACACCAAACTCTCTTTGCTGGGAAAATAGAGCTACAAGATCTGACAGAAGCACTACTCAAGCTGGTTTCCTTTTAGATTTGATCTAAGGAAGACAATACACATTATAACGATGCAAAAATATCATTCTTCTGAGAATATCATTGATTTTTTTCCTGGAAAATACAAAAGTGTACCAGAAATCTCTAGGTTTTCACATTTCAGCATTTAGGTCATACTGTATACAGTAAAGATAAAAAATGCAGGAAGAAATCAATTCTGTTATCATTTTAAATGTATGATTCACTACAAGTAAACATATGTTTCTCTTTCTCCTTTTTTTTTGTGCACTGTAATGAAGTTTTAGGTAATAAAATGTGTTGCCTGAAGATAAGAAGTACTATCTAAAACACATTTCTGTCAATTAAATTGTCTTCTATTACTTCCATTGAAGCGCTAGCGGACTTCTGATTCTGATTTTTAAGAATATCGAAGAACACAAGACATTGGAATTGGAATGCTCAGTGCTAATTTATGGTGTTTAACCATAATGGGAGATAGCACATAATACTTGGGAAATTGCTTTTTATTAGGAATGAGTTCTTTGCATTTAACTTATCCTTTTTTAGAAAGCTATATCTGCCACAGAACCTTCCATTTTAAGTTGTAATACTGTTTGTCTTCTTATTTAGTGTTTTGTCCCAGTAATTAACTATAAAACTGGCAATGAAATAAGGCTGAAGAACTATCCTCCCATACGTTCAACTCTCTTTAATGACCTCATTGAGATAAAGCTCAATCCAATACTTAAACGCCGATGAAATTAAGACGTTTGTGTTTTAAAGGTTATGATGAACTAGTACTTATTTAAATGAGCAACTATGGCAAATAAGCATCCTTTCAATTGTGTGAATCATATAATATATTTACCATAAGCTAACCAGCCTAGGAAAATCAATTGCCACAGACATTTGAACATTGTGCCATATGAACGTTTCCAGACAGTTCAAGTAACATACACATATTTTTCCTCTAGCTTTAAATTCTCTCTCTGTTCTGTTTCAATAAATCAGAAGCCTCAGATGAACTGTTGAGTCTTTACATTGGTGTGATAGAGGAAGAGTGGTCTTCAGGCTGGTTCTCTGCATGCTGCCCTGGAGAACACATGCAAAGCTTCACAGTCTAAAAACTGAAAGTGATAATGTTGGTCAGTGGCTGGCAAAGGGGACTAGTCTTTTGAAGAACACATGATTTCTGGTTCTGTGGGCCAGTTGGTAAAGGCCAGGTTAATCTCACCTAATTTTAGCCATCTGGAACTTAGAAACACAAGGCGCCTCCTCTAACTGTATTAAATCTATAAAAAAAAAAAAAAAAAAAAAAAGGTCTGGATCCAAGTTAATCATTGTCATTAGTGGAAAGAAATGCTTTTAATACTTCATTGTTTCTGTATCTGAGAGAGACTTTGGACTCCCCATCCCTGGAAATGTTCAAGGCCAGGTTAGGTAGGACTCTGAATAACCTGGTCTAGTGAAAGTTGTCCCTGCCCATTGCAGGGGATTATGAGTAGATGAGGTTTAAGGTCCCTGAAAACCCAAACCATTCTATGATTCTATGATCTATACTAGGAAGAGGGGAATCAAAGGCTCCTGTTCTTTCTATTTACCATAAAAGAAATCTGCACAGTCACCTCAGGTAAGGACACCTACGTATGAACTGTGTGCATTTCCTCAAACAAAGCCAATACTTAGTGTCTGCTCTAAATTGGAGACTGAGCTCTTTTTGTAGCAGACCGAACAATTCATTTCACACAGACCTTGTTTTAGGATTAATACCAATTGTAGTACAGGATGAATCACCTTTGGAACTGCCTTTTTTTATCATCTATAGGAGGAGCCTCGATACTTGTCTTAAACTGCGTTCTTTTTAGATACCTATAATTAAATGAAATGAATCTCAGCCTACAGGACATCGCCTACAGACTCGAAACACAATGAGTATTTCATGTTTCTGTTGGTGCCAGCAAGTGGCCTAAAGATCAGAATAATACAATCCCTTCCCTGCCCTGATTTTGCCTATTACAGTAAAAAAATGGGTAGAGCAGGGAGGAAGAGAGGTGGAGGCAGGCAAGGGAATAAGCAGTAAAGGTATAAAATTGCTCAGGTCTACTGTGACCACCCTCAGTTGTGGTGCAATTGCAGCCTGAGGACTGCAACAAAAGCTGTGAATAGTTGCTCTGTCTCTGTGGTAGCAGATGGTGGGGATTATGGTTCTCTCAAGTGCTGATGGCTTCCCTTGAGCAACACCTTTTTAATTTTTTTTTTATGTTACAGAAAGCAGGCATTTATTTTAAGTGTGCAAAAATGTAACCTTCCTTTCAGCTTCGAAGGAAAGGGGCAGTGGGATCACCTCATTATCTTGTGTGAATATGACTGGAGGAAATATTTGCTATGTATATATATATATAGCAAGTGAATACTTGTTCATATATTCCTTCTCCTTTCTGCTCTCCCTCATTATTTTCCTTGTGCTTTAAAAATAAAGAAGAATACAGAAAGGTAAGTTCTCATTTGTTACTCAGTCTCTCATCATAAATAAACAGGAAAAAAAAGAAATTAAATTTATTTTAGAAGTGATATTGCAACTGAAACCTTTACAAATAATTCCTGGTACATATAGAAGAAGGTTTTTGTAAACCTTATTAAAAATAGAATACTTCATACTTAGATTTTATGCATCTCCAAATAAACAAACATCTTAAAGATGTCTAGTTTTCAGAAGACAGAGGACTGTCTGTTTTCCATTGGAAAATGAGACTGCTTAAGGCATCTCAGTCTAGACCCCTTAGGGCTTCTCTATTTGTATAAGTAAAAATCAAAACAGCGGAACTCACTAGAAAAATTAGGAATGTCTAGAGAAAATGTTAATATTAGAGACTCAGCTAATCTAAAATGTTATCAGCCCACAGGATGTGACAGCTTATGTAAGCTGGGAGTCTTTCCTTTTATCTTTGTGAAACCAACACTTTGAAGACAGTTTAATCAAGATATTGCAAGAGCAATATTTCAGGAATGAGCATAAATTAAAATTTGGCCAAAAAAGAAAAGTTTGAGAATAACCTGTTGCAAGCCTAGATTGTAGACAACTATTAAAAAAAATTCATTAATCAAGTTATAAAAGTTTACATTTATTTTTTTCAGAAGCCATTAAACGAAGAGTAAAAACATTGAATTTTAAAAAATTGCTGAAGGAAACATCAAGGAATAAAGTAGGAGACAAAAAAACCGAAGCTTTTTTCCCTTTGCAGCTGACAGAGTTTTATAGCACAGTTATATAACAAATATGTTATAAATGTTAACATGTAACTTAACATACTGTTATTTGATGCAGTGTTATGTAGCTTCCCCAGGTTCATGCAAGCTCTTACCTATGTACCCCACCAACAGGGCTGAGGGATTATACAAAGTACACACTGTGATCACATCTGTTTCCTTTTCTTACCCCTCAATATCTGCTTCCTTCCTTTTTTCCTCCCTCTGAAATCCTCAAGAAACTGGTTACTCAGGCATGGCCCCAAGAGATAAAGGTCCTGCCATAATGGATGCCTCTTTTTAGCTAAGACAGTGTAACCTGTTCGATTCCCTTCACTTCAAGCTTTCCAGCAACAGCTCTGGAGTACCTTTGTGGCTCAGGGAGTGAGACAAGCTGGTGTATCCAACCGGTGGTGACTTTGAGCTCTTCCTCCCTGTTGGCTTTTCAATGCTATAAATGACATGAGCATCAGTTCATCCACAGATGGGCGCTTCACTGGCCCAAATGAACAAAAGTAGGAAGGCTCATCAGAAAAGAATTAGGATTGCATGGTCACCAGGAGCCCAAACTCTCAGAATTCTCACTCCAAGCACATTTGTTCACTGCCAGAACTTTTGCTGTCCATGTCCTTCAGTTGACCCCAGGGCACTCAGTCTCAGATGCAGTGAGTTCAAGTATTCCAGAAACATCAAAGTTCCAAAAAAAAGGTTTGTACCTATGTATGAGTTATTAATTTTAAGGATAAATAATTACAAAGGACATTAGCCTTGCTTCCCTAAACTACTGGACTTAAAGTGAGATGATAGAACAGATGGAAAGTAACTTTTTACATAGGCAGATAGGACAAGGTTTTAAATTAGAAGTGGTGAGATTTGGAATAGGAGGAAATTCTTTACTCAGAGGTTGGTGAGGCACTGGAATAGGTTGCGACAAGAAGATGCAGATGCCCCATCCCTGGAAGTGTTCAAGGCCAGGCTAGATGGGGCTTTGAGTAACCTGTTCTTGTGAAAGGTATCACTGCCCATGACAGGTGATTTGGAAGTAGATGATATTTCAATTCCCTTCAAACCCAAACCATTCTATTATTGATTTTATGACTCTGTGGTGGAATAGATTCAACATAATTACGGGTATTATTTAGTTTCCCTTTCCTCCATTCAGCAACCATACAAGTTTTTAAAGGCTCCTATAGTAAAGGTGGTAAGGAACCAGAAAAACTTCCAGGTTAGTAATCCTAAGGACTGACAAGATCCTGAAAGGTGTAGGAGGAAGACTGGACCTTGAGTTTTGCAGTGCAACTGTGAGTTCTGAAGCATTCAAGCTTCTATCTCTCCTTCAGTTCAAGGGGAACTGTGAGTCTAGAGATCTGCAGGATAGAAAGCTTGGAATCATGAATTTCTATGATAAATACTGGGAGAGGGATACTTTCTCAGCAAGCTGTTAAGTCAAATTTTTTTGGAGAAAATTGCTACTGTCAGTGTTTGTGACTAGGAATAGGGAAAGAGGCAATGGGGGACCTACTGGGTGCTGTTGTTTAGAAGACTCCTTGAGCCCTTCTTGGAGCTCAACAGATTTTCACAAACTTTTGCCATTAGAGTTGTACCATGTGCCTGAACATGTGTGTGGAATAAAGGTAGAAGTTTTCATGGTTTTAGGTTAGCTTTGCCAAAAATGATGGCAACTGCGTGATGCATGCTGGCATGTAACATGAAGGCCAGACAGGCTTATATCACCCTTCTTTGTGTACATATATAATTTCCTATTTCCTTCTGACATTTTAAATACTCAAAGAATATAAATTGTCTTCCTACCCATTACCTTGAGTACAGAAGAAAGAATTTTCAGTGGCCTAAACTGCATTACCATTCTGATACACTCTTTACCACTTCTTCCTTCTGTGTTAATCTCTTTCCTCTTGGTGCTTCAAGATACTTTTAACTAATTATATTGAATTCAGAAGTAATCATATAGTTTGGTGAAAATGCAATTATAAAACAATCTCATTGTACTTGTGCTGCTTTATTCTGAATTTAGCAAATAAATATCCACACATCCTTTGGGTCATGATGCTATATGGGATCATGGTACTTTTCTCTCAGAGTTTCTACAGCTCACAACAGACTCCAAATCCTAATTTAAAACAAAATCGTGCTCATATAGCCTTGGGAAATATCTTTTCTAACTGTGAAAAATTGTACTTATTAAAATATTGATTAGATTATAGCCCAAAGACATATACAGCATAAACTTTCCAATGGGTATCCATGTAGAGGCTGAAACATCAGACACCACTGTAAACTCGGGATGTCAAGCTCATCTCAGTATGTGTAGCTCTCCAGCTGTGTATATGTCTACATTTGAACTGTATGGTCCAGAATGCATCTGAACTTCTTTACAGTCACAGAGAGAAGAGGTACTTGAATTACAAGTTTCATCTGTCTTGTTATGGATGTCTACCTCAGGATGAGTTAAGTGCCCATTTCTCTCCCAGGTCTCTTAAAGTCAAAAACTCCTCTACCTAGTTCAGGCATAGGCAGTTGCTTTGTAGGCATTTGAAATTAGGTGAGTGCAAACCTGCCTGAGGTGCCTAAAAGCATGAATGATTTTTTTCTTTACAGCCTCTGTTCTTCAGGAGAAAATTGTTATCCCTGGCATAGGATAATATTAGATTTTGTACATGGAGAATACAGATATAAAGAATTAAAAGTTCAGTTCCGGAGGTAGTGAAGTTCTGATACTCTACTTTCTGTGAAGGAAAAT
Organism: Empidonax traillii; assembly: GCF_003031625.1. NCBI lineage: Eukaryota > Metazoa > Chordata > Aves > Passeriformes > Tyrannidae > Empidonax > Empidonax traillii. The sequence continues at coordinate 44,378 of NW_020956077.1, forward strand.
CACACAGGAAAGTGCTTCACAGAGATCTATGGGATATCTAAGATCTGACTGCCCAGAAACAGCCTAAAAACTAAACTAAAGCCTTGCCTTGACCTAACGCTCTACAACTCAGTACACTATTTTAGCAGTATGATGTATAACATGTGATGATCAGCAGGCAATGAGCTCGGAACTAAAACTGTGTAGAAGTAAATTTTAATAGATGTACATGAAAAACTAGTCTTAACTTTTCCATAGTCAATGTTAAAATCAGTTGTTGCCATTGAGGAATGGCATCTTGAAACTGCAACAAGTAGCTCTATAAAAAAGTTTGCTCAGTGGTTAGCAATGGTCAAAAAGTTAATTGCAAAAGTAATTAAGAATTATTAGGAAAATAATTTAAAAAGCAATTAAAAAGACCTAAATCCCACCACGAAGCACAGTGGAGTTACCCTTCATGCAACATGCAGTAAATGGTTTCACTGTGTGTGTTTGATTCATAAAGCTTTTAATGGTTCACAAATTTTGATTGGATGCCTCAGACACACATTGTTGTTTCTTTCTTTGATAGAAAAAGAATAAAGGAGGAAGATTGCAACATGAAAATGCATGATGTTACATGGAAAATTAATTTGCATATCAATGGAAGTTAAAAATGCTTGCTAGTCTTTCTCTTAATTTCTCCTAGAACATCAAGACAATAATAGGGAAAGTAGTAATTAATATTAGCAGACACTGTTCAGTGTTGCATTTAACCAATATTCTGAAAACCTTTCTCTTCTCAACTGCATGTGTATTAACACTTGATATAATTTTTTAAGTCTTCCTGTCCTATGGTACATCATTCTGTTTTCCTTCATTTTAAGGATTTTTTTGACTTTGGATTACTCTAAGGAAACGGTGTAAGGTTCTCAGGTATTGTAAATTTATACAGCACTCCTGGATTAATTCATAATTGACCGAGTGCCACTACTGAGAATCTGGCTAGACATTTATATTCATTTCTTTTATTTTGTCAAAAATTTTATACCCTTGTCTATAAACACGGCATTCTCGCAAAGAAAATGATGTGATCTTGTTCCTTGTCCAGATCCAAAGGACTGTTTTGCCTTAGGGTGCCATTTTGCTAAGATGAGGGAATCCTGCACTACATCACAGGGATCTTCTGTATAACTTCCATGTCAACCACAGCTGTAGCTCACTGTGCTGTTATTTGGATACCCCAAATGAAGACTTACCATGATCATGTCAGAATATGAAGAATAGAGTTCCCAAAATCAGTAAGTCATTTCTGATTATTGTCACTGTCTGGTGGACTCCCATGGTGAAGACAGGAACACTTCAGCATCCATTTGACGTTGATAATTGTTTCTTCTCAGCTGTGAATGAGACAAGAGCTTTAGCCAATGCTTTGGCAGGTCTTTTTTTTTTTTAATGCAGACTGAAGATATTTCAAGTGTTTTTCCCTTGTGTTTCTCCTACCCATTGGCCAATGCTTTCCTGGCCCCAAGGCCGGGTCAGACCGTGGGGTTTCCTCCAAAGCAGATGCATATCTGGATTTCCTCCAGCAGTGGTGCATGTCCTCATCTCAATAGGGAGCTCCCATGACCAGGCTGTGCATAGCAAATGAGCACTCTGGAGTACCCAGTGTGACCCCTGTCACAGCGTTCACCAGGCCAAAGGGATAACAGTACAGAATCCTTTTACTTCCACAAAACGTTCAGAGTCAAAACTCGTAATTTCGGTACCATTACATTTTATGCAGAAGTCATAAAAATTTCATCATTTCATACTTACATGCTAATGGTTGGTAATTCTGCACATAGCTGTAAAAATAAAATGAAATAACACCTAATCCACAAATTGGATGAACGATAATCACATTTTAATATTACAAAACGGCACGGGAGTGATGTTAGGTATTTGTCCAGCTTTAAGGAGGTCTTTACAACCTGTAAAAAAGATAATATATAAAATATAAAAAGATAATATCTAAAAAGATGTGTGAGTGCATTAGAGAGATTGGAATTAAAAACCCAAATATATACATTTATTAGAAAAACTATAATAAATAATAAAAAAAAAAACCCATAAGCTTAAATTTAAGTGTGAGTTTAAGTGCTTTGGTGAACTAGGGTTTAATAACTAATTGTGAGGAAACTCATGATTGTTTGGATAGGTCTATTCTCACAACTTGGTATTAAAATCATTAGTAATTAACAGAATCATAGAATCATTTGGGCTGGAAGTGACCCTTAAAAGTCATCTACTTCAGCCCCCTAGCAGTGAGAGATCGTCAACTAGATCAAATTGCTCAGAGCTTCATCCAACCCAATCTTAAATATTTTCAAGGATGGAACATCCACGACATCTCCGGACAACCTGTACCAGTGTTTCACAATTCTAATCACAAAAACATTTCTTCCCTATATCAAATCTAAATCTATCCTCTTTTAGTTTTAAGTCACTGACCACTGTTCTCTTCTGGCATTTTTTGTTTCAAAACCTACTTTATTACTTGCCAGCAGAATGGCAGACTAATGAGTGATGTTTTTAAATGTTGACAAGGGACATAGGAATAGAAAATTAGCAGACACTACATAGAATCTTAGAACATAGAATGGGGGGAACATCTGGAGGTCTCTGTCCTTCATATCAGGGCCATCTATGAGATTTGACCAGGTAGCTTAAGACTTTGCCAGACAGGGCTAGAAAAGCTCCAAGGACAACCTGATCCAGAGCCTGGCTGTGCTCATTTCTGCTGAACTTCTGTTTGTCTGGTACCCATGGTTTCTTGTCCTCCCACCACACTCACGAACCTGACTTTGTCTTCTCGATGACCTCATTGTAGGTGTGGGCAGGATGCTGTCACATCCTCCTGAAACTGTCTCTTCCCCATGCCAAACAAGGGCAGCATCTTCTGAAGGACAATTGCTCCAGTTACTGCTTTCTCCCACCCACTTATTGGTGGCCCACCACTGAACCCATACCAGTTTACCGTTGCCTTTCTCCTTTTGGAGTCCCAAAACTGGATGCAGTATTGTAGCTGTGGGCTAATGAGTATCCACTAGAGAATAAAAGTCACTTTTCTCCAACTTCTGTCTCTGCTCAGCAACACAGAACACTTTACTGACAGAGTGTGCTCTTATTTAGCAATTTGCCCACCAGAACCTCGAAGTCTTTCTCAGCAGAGCTGCTCCCCAGCTGTGCAGCAGTAACTCATACAAGGTGCAAATTTTTGCATTACCCCCGCCTCAAATTTCATGAAATTCCTGTTAGTCCTGTACTACAATCTCTCTAGATTCCTCTGAGTGGCAGCCTTGCCCTTGATCCCAATGACTGGTCCCCAGTTTGAAGAAAAAACTCATACTAATGGTACCTTACTAACAATTAGTGAAATTGGTTTTTTCGGTACAGTTTTCAACAAAAATAAAAATACATGTATAGTATTATTTATTATTTTCTGTAACAAAAGTTATTTGACATCTTTCCACACAAAGGAGTATTTAGGTGGTGAGGTGCTACAGAATTCCTGGTTTCAGAAGGCTTGCATTTTGGTTCAAGCCCTCTCAGCTCACTAGCTGAGCTTGGCTTAAAAGCAGTAGGTAGTGACTATTGCTCAGTATAACTCCAGAAATATATTTTTAACAGCACCAAAAAAAGAAAAAAGGTTCCAAGGAAAAATACTTGGCTCCTGTCCTGCAACCACTGCTGAAGCGAACAATGAATAAAAGAGAAGAAAACAAAGCATCACAAAGGAAAAATCAGCTTCTCTTATGTCTTCATCGTAGCTGACTAAAGTTGGATTTCAAAGTACTTTTCAAGCTGTTTGGATACACATCAACTTGTAAGGGTAAAGGGAAGAAAAAAGGAAAGGAAAGAAGCTCACTAGCTTTTCAGCCCTGAGCGCCAATGAATTATATTTTTCCCCATGTTTCTTTGCAAGTCTGCTCTCTCTTTTTTGTGCAGTTTTATTTATGTGGCAAAGTATTAACTCAGCAGTAAGCTAACAGCCACATGGAGTTATGAGAGGACACATTTGACTTTTCTGCTGAAACACGATATTCTTTATGAAACAATAGTTTGTACAGAGGAAATAATGATTCCTAGGAGACCAAATGTCTCAGGGGGCTGGGATGTGCAACAGGGCTTTCAATTTCTACCTCAGCACTTTGCAAGTCGATGGGATTAGTAATGACCTGAAATTTCCATCTTACACCACAGCAGTTCCTCATGCTTTGCCATTTTTAAGGGAGCATTGGGAATGGACTGCTGCTTCTCATTTAGGGAACAGAAACAAAAATAAATTTTTTTCTCCTCTTGTTATAGAAATATAGAATTTCAAGGTTGTAAAAGACCTCTAAGATCACTGAGTCCAATCATTAACCCAGCACTGTCAGGCCCACCACTAAACCATGTCCCCAACTCCACATCTACATGCCTTTGAAGTACCTTCAGGGATGGTGACTCCAACACTGCTCTGTTCAAGTGCCTAAAAACCACTTCAGTGAAGAAATTATTCCTAATACCCACTCTAAACCTTTCCTGGTGCAAATTAAGACCATTTCCTCTTGCCCTGTCCCTTGCCATAGGGGAGAAGAGATCAACTCACACCTGGCTGCACCCTCCCTACAGGTATCTGTAGAGAGTGAGAAGGTGCCCCCTGTTCCTTCTTTTCTACAGAATCATAGAATCAGCCAGGCTGGAAAGGACCTCTGAGATCATCAAGTCCAATCCTTGACTCACTGCTGCCGTGGTTACTAGACCATGTCACTGAGTGCCACATCCCATCTCATCTTAAAAACCTCCAGGGACGGAGAATCCACCACCTCCCAGGGCAGCCCAAAGTTAAACACCTCCAGCTCCCTCAGCTGCTTCTCACAGGAATTATGTTCCAGACCCCTTCCCAGCTCTGTTTCCCTTCTCTGAACATGCTCCAGCACCTCAATATCTTTCTTGTCATGAGGGACCCAAAACTGAACACAGTATTTGAAGTGTGGTCTCACCAGTGCTGAGTAGAGTAGGACAATCACTGCCCTGGTCCTGCTGGCCACACTGTTGTTGATGTAAACATGTATGCCACTGGTTTTCTAGGCCACCTGGTCACACTGCTGGCTCATGTCCAGCCTCTGTTGATCAGCACCACGGCTCATTTTCTACCAGGCAGCATTCCAGCCGCTCTTCCCGAAGCCTGTAGTGTTACATGGGGTTACATGTCCTCACCCAAGTGAAAGACCTGGCTACACCTTGTTGTACCTCAAACCGTTGGCCTCGAACCATTGATCCAGCCTGTCCATATCCCTCTGCAGAACCTTCCTGCCCTCCTGAAGACCAACATTCCTGCCCAATTTACTGCCTGCAACTTACTGAGAGTGCACTTGATCCCCTTGTCCAGATCACTGATAAAGATGTTAAACAGAACTGGCTCCAGCTCCCTGGGGAATACCACCTGTGACCAGTCACCAGCTGGATTTACCTCCATTCACCACCACTCTTTGGACTCAACCATCCAGCCATTTTTTTTTTACCCAGTGAAGAGTACACCCATCCAAGTGGTTGTGCTGTAGTACAAGTAAAAGCCTTTTTTTTCACTGCAGTTTAAACTCTCCAGGCCCTGAGGAGAATCTCTGAATACTCTCATGAGGCCACTTGGGCTGTTCTCCTGCAGAACCATGTCCTGACCATGGCATTATTGGATGCTTCACCCACCAGTTTCCCAGTTTTACAAAAGACAGTATGAAAAAGCAAGCCTAAGGTCATTCAGCAAAGCTATTAGCATAGTCAAAATAGGCTTGTTACTGGCAGAACATGAGGTTTGTTATCATCAGAATTGGCTGAAGTGATAAATCCTGAATCCTGCAAAGGACTTTTAGTAAAAAGCATGTATAAAATTAACAGCAACAAACTATTCAAAACCATCCATCTGTCTGGACTGTCCATGTGTGCAGTGGCTTGTGATAGTTTGAGATGTTTTATAGAGGATACACAGAGCAATACTTAAAAAATGTGAAGAGTAAGTGTCTGTAACCTGCAAGTAACCTCTCTGTCAGGTGGCCTGTTTACCAGTTGTAATACAGAAAGGGCTTTTAGGCTTAGTCTCACAGTGTTCCTGTTATATTTAGCTGCAACAGGAGCTTAAATTTAGTTATTCAGTAGGGAAACATTTGGTATAAGCTCCTTTTGTAATCCATGGAGAGGCAGAGAGTTATTCCAGAGTATGTGCCTAATCTAAAATAAATGTTCACTGTGCAGGTTCATTTGCCCTCTGGAAGCAGTTATCCCTTTCCATTTCCTAAAGAAAGAGCACAGACAATTGGCACAGACAAAACAAAAAACTTTTATGTAGTTTCTATGAAATGAGATGAGATGGAACTCACTCATAGCTTCTCAAAACTTGCATTGTGGCATTGAGGTCCCTTCTGCCTTACGGAGCCATCTCAAAGGAAATTCAAGGCAAACTGGTGTTTCACAGACCATGTTAACTGGCCTCAATGGTATAAGACCAAAATGTAAAAATGGATTTTTCAGCTATGTAATGGAAATACAACAGACAAATAGAATTCATAATGGACAAAAAGTGGACAAAGATCTGCGAAGCAGAATGGAATAAATGCAGAGAAGGGTCATGGAACCTCAGGTGGTTTTCAGTACCCTTGAATATCCAAAACTCAATGCACGGATTTTCTCAATGTAAAACACATCTCCCTGCTACACATCTTTCTGCATAACAGAGAACAACCTGCCAGTGCTGTTGCTCCAAGACCTGGGTGTCCAAGTCCTGTAAGACATTTGTAGTTTTGTTGAGAAATTCAAGGCTTATTGTCTGTCTCTTGAGTTTCCCAAACTTTTGGGAAAAAAACAATGCCAGTAACATGATGGGAATGTCGAATATCCCTGCAGTAATTGGCAGCCTGCAGCAGTTGTTAAGTAGAGGTTTATTCCCCAGTGGTAATGGGAAAATCACAGCTTTTGTAAAGGTGTGGCAGCCTCACATAACCATGTTTCATTTAAGTTTTAATAAGAAAAAATCCGTCTTTTTAGTAGCTTCCTCAAGGTCTTTCCAAACCTTTATGCTTAGAGGTTTTATTTTCACCCCATCCACTTCTTTCTCTAACCTTGGTATAAATTTTTCTTAAAATCAAACTTACCTGGTAGCTACAGAGAATACATTTCACAAGAAGGTTTTGAAATAGGGGAGAAGAAGAGTTGAAAAGAATTTATCCTCTTCCCATCTTTCAGTACCTTTTACTGAGACACCTGTCAGAGAGGACCACACCTAAGCCTGACGGTGAAACATCTCTTTAGCATGGCAGAAATAGCAGCAGACAGATTATATTTCTCCAGTAGTGCTTGAATACCTGGTTATAAAAGAGCTAAATTTTATCTCTTGCGCTGTCCTGATGTGTATATTGACTTGTTTTCCTTTGTGCCAAGAACTTTCATGGTGTCTTCATTATCAGGGCTTGTGGAACAGGGCAACAGTTCCTTGAACTCAATCCGTGCCTTTGAATTTGTCAGGCACAAGAGGACAATTGCACGATGCTGTTCTTCAATTTTAAGTGACAATAGGTACGTTCAAACTGTGTGTGTGATCTGGATCAGAACTAAGGGCTTTGTGCTTTTCTGTCCAAAGTTGTCACAACATTTAGAGAAATCTAAATGTGTCGCAAAGACATTCAAAATGATTAACAATACCCACAAGTAAGTGATAAAAGTCATTATGTCCAGGGTCTCTGTCTTCTCCTGAGGTAATAGCTGCAGGAGCAGATTGCTGATGGAGTTGAAAAGGCAGTAGATTCTCAGTTTGGTATGGCAGGGAGATAGAAGGAGCAAAATTCCTCCCTCTCTCCTTGTTCCTTGATTTTCTACCAGTATAAAGAGTCATTTTCAGCAGGATCACAGAGTGTTCCTCCCTGACAGTGTCCCACATCCTCTTCTGGTCTTTTTTGATGTGGGAAAGAAGAGCTCTTTATCCTCTAGGCTGACACATATCTTCCAATTTTTGGTTATTTACCTTTGCTGAGGACACAGGTCTCGTTGCCACTGTTTTCTTCCTCACTGAGATTCAGATCTGCTCTTTTTAGTACTTTTCCTTAAAAAAAGAGGTGTTCTGCCTATGTCCCAGCTGGATGCAAAAGCCTGTACACTCAATACACTATTAAAGAGAAACAGATTTAACCTATATGGTTTGAATTGTCCTTTAGCAATACTTGCATTCCTGAGGGAATCAATACCTATAAATACCTGACAGAGGAAGACTTAACATAATCCTATAATCATCTGTTTCTCTTCATAGACCACCCCTAGAGCTGAGAAATAAGGTGCTTGTCTTAGAATGGGTGGACTGGAAACTTCAGGACCATGCACCTAAAATTCCGCCTCCTTCAGTCCAAGGTAGATAATGATACAAACATTAGATTTTCCTCTATGTCATATGATACAGCTCTAGTTTTCGAGGCTGGAGGGACAGTTATGAGCTTCATTCCAAACCAACAGGATCCTCATCATAATAATCCATAATTCCACAGATTGTGCTGCGGTAACTTGCCCCCATCATAAAGCTGTAATTTTGTTATTTCCTGTAAAAAAAAGAAGGCACTGTAGGTTTTCAAAATTTAAGATTCCCCTGCCTCCCCAATTTGTCTTGTCATTGTTAAACCTTATCTCCACTTCTTTGTTTCCACCATTCTTTTTAAAGAATCATAATTGGTATGATTATCCTTGCTATGAGAATAATTAGCTAAAGCTTTTTGACACATTAAATGGGGAACATTACATTTTAAGCAGCAGGCACTGAAACACTAAACAATACAGCTTTGAATAGGACCACAGAGAAGAGGCTCAGGTGAAACTATTGCTACTTTTAGCAACTTGAACTTTATACCTTTGTAGAAGAAAATTAATCTCACAGTAGTTTTTGGCTGTGAAATAGACTTTGGCCTCTTTTTGAAATAGACCTTTGATATTTTTGGTGATTGAAAGTGGCTGCACAGTGAATCATCTCCTGATGTGTCCAAAAGAACCTTGCTCTTACAATAGGAAGAAAGTGTTTGATTCCTCTCCTGTGTGGCTGGATAAGTCTTATACCATCTAATGAAGCAACATTTTCCAGCCACACACTTGAATTTTAGATATGAAATCTCTCAACAGAGAACTGGGCAAAATGACATCTCAAAAAATAAAGGTGGTTGAATTGTGAGGGATCTAGCATAGAAAACTCTCCTCCAAGTTTAGCAAAACTATCTGTGGGGAACAGGTACATACAGGTACCTGCAAGGTATTTGAGTGATGTCAGGTCAGTCTTGGTACCTGCCTAAACATCTCTCCTCTACTGAATGTAATAAGAATTTATATTGTCTTTGACAAGACTGTTTTGAGACAGCCAGTTCACCCTACTGAGGTATTTTAATTTTTCAGAAAGGCCACCAGAAAAACTGTAGGCCTAAGAAGGTTTCTTGGGATAAGTGGATTACAGGGATGAATTGGTCTAGTAATCATCCTATTAACAGCATGGCAGTGATGATCCTTTTTCCTTAGTTAAAGAAGAGAATGAAGATGTGAGAATTCTATTGAAAAAGGAGGTTTTAACTGTTTGCTAGTACTGACTTTGGTCAGTAGTGAGCTGCAGTGTTATTACAGCAATATAATTCAGTGATGGAAATAACTGCTATAACTAACATAACTGTCACCTTAATACATTGGAAAATAACATTAAGGAATTTTAAAAACCAGCATGTTTAAATTAAAAATGTAAATTAAAAATAGTTTAATTAGTTGACCTTTGCAGTTTTCCCCAGATTGTTACTTCTGCCAGGAAATGTTAAGCTAAAGAGGACAAAAATTACTTGGATTTCAGCAAGAAAGAACACTGACTTCATTTCTAGTTAAATAAATCTCTGACTTCTATACTGTCTCTAGGATGACCCATGTAAAGCAAACCTAGTAAAGTTAAGAGGTGTTATTCAGACCCTGATTAAACTGAAAGCTAATATGGGCTTAAATAAAGGCCTTGGGATTTAAATTCCCAAAACATGCTTAAAAGAGCTTCAGCCATGTATTAGGACTTACAAAAATTAATTAATTTCTTACCATCCTGGTTTCTTCAGCTATGCATAGTGGTACCTCAGCAGTCCAGGTAGGAAACATCTCCTCAGGAAACATTTCAGAGCTTCAAGCATTTTTTTTTTTTTTTACCTAAATGTTTTGGGTTTTTAAAAATCTAAATATTTAGCAGAAAAGAAATCCAGTGCTTACCCCACACTATTCACATAGCTATTAACAGAAGAAATAGGAAATGACAGTCAGTTTGAAGCATATTAGAGGACTGAGAAATATTTGATCAGTTCCTGGAATTGCTGCATCTGTTGTTCTGCAAACTTGAGCAGATTATTTGATTCTTTGTGTCTTAATGACTGCAAGTGTAACTGGGGGCAAATCTTGTTTTAGTCCCAAGTAAGATTACATATCCCCAAAGCAAGTCTTCAATTCTTTGCTCATCATAGCTAATTGTATTGCAAATTCTGTAGTGCAAGGATTAATTATTATTATGTGCTTTTTATCTGGCACATTGGGCCATAACTGTGCTACCAGAGTATAAACAAAGTGCAGCAAAATTACAGGTACTTTAGATCCCCAGAAGAAGACTAAAAATTTAGCAAGTGTTCTTGATTCTTAATTCTACTTCATTCTGCTTAACTCCGTTTTGTTCTGCCAGAGTATTTCCCACTTCCATAACTCTCTTCCATTTTGCTTAAATTATACAATTGTTAATTATCTCAAACATTTTACATCCACTGATGATTTTTCCACAAAGAAATGTGCAGTTTACACATGACTGCATGCCCAGGTGATTGCCCTTCTAAGCCAGACATTACCAGAACGAGTGCCATACCATTAAGAGGACAGTGTTTCAGAATACAACTGCAAATGCCTTGCCTTTTTCCTTTATTTGGAAGGTGTGTTCAGGGTTCTCCCCTGTTATCGATGCTTTTCAACTTCTGTCACTATTTTGACATTTTGATGCATCACTGGGGAATGCTGAAATAGTTGGTTTGACACTGGTGTCACAACCTTCCATCTTTGCGTGAAAGCATCTATTACTGTATTTCCACATCTAACCACAATCTAGACACTCATGACAAACCACAATAGTCATGTTAGCCCAAGTGAAGGGAGGAAAAAGAAAATCTTCACAGCTCACTGGCAAATCACCTTCACTCTGCTAAAGCAAGATGTGAGTGCTGATATTGCACAGAGTCCCTTGGATCAAAAGCAACTCTCCATGACAAAGGACAGTGGCACACATTGTGAGAAGAGGTGAGTTTTTTGGGTATCTGGGGAAAAAGAGTTGCAGAAAGAATGCCTATGCACTGGAACAGTTTGTATGGATTTGTGGAATCTCCATTCTTGGAAATTTTCATGACTCATCTGGAAAATATACCAGGCAACTTTATCTAGGGTCAAAATTAACTCTCCATTTTGCATGGGGGTTGGACTAGAAGAGCTGCAGTGATTCCCTCTGCCTAAAATATTGTGTGAGTTCAGGATTTGTTCTGCCTACCTCTCTTGCTGGGTACAGAGGACACTTCCATGACTGGCTTTGACTGCGTGTCTAACTTTTAGATGATTAGACTAAGTTGGATATATTCCATTCTGAGGCTGAGGGACCTTGGAAGAATATAAGGGAAGTGTGAGAACTAATGCTAGAAAACAGATACAGTTCATCTATTATGTCAGGAACCTATGTGCTCATGCATGACAGAGGCCACCAGGAAACCCAAAATTCACATAAGTTTTTCAGAAATTCGGTGTGGAGAATATACACTGTGATTTCAGGCACCATTACCCCTGGAATGAAGTAACAGGAAAAAGTATGATGAAAAATTATTGCCCTTGGTTCCACAAGGCTTGTATCAAAGCCAGCTTCTACAGCAGCTGAGATGCATCCCGTCCTCTTGGCAGATTTGAGTCTTCCTGGTGAAAAAAGTAATTTATTCCTATTTTATTCCTGTTTTAAGGAACGTATGTTTCTTTGAAGTCGGTTCAGTTTAGTTTCTCCCTATAAAAGCAGCAGGGAGATAAAACCGTCTCAACAGCACAGTACATTTAACATCTGTCTTTCCTTCTGGACATACCTCTTTCTACCCATTTGCCACATGGGGAAATTAGGACAGTCATGATTCTGATTTAATTCCCTTAGGAACATGGAGGGAGATATACCAAAGGCCGCTGTCTGCATTAAGAATTTGTGCAGGGCAGCTTCTTTGATATCACTTCATATCCGTAGTGAACTTGATGTCTCCATGAAGATTCCCTCCAAGCTCTCCATGTTTCAACACTGTGTGAATAGCCTTGTGTATTATCTTGAAGTCGATTGCATTTATCTGATGATGTGTAAAGGAATGTAGCTAAAAAGGTGATATACAGCTATTAATTTGGAAAGTAAAATTGCTCCTTAATTTTTCAGTCTTCTAAAAAGTTCAGATGATTTTTTTTTCCCCCTCAGTACTTATTTATGGGCTTTATTTGACTGTTATGCACTCAGCAATGTTTCCGTGGTTTCCTTCATGTTACGTTTTTGGAATATATTTGGACAACTTGGCAGCCATACAGCATTTCTTTATATTGTGCATGCTAACTATTAGGTTTTTAATGAGATGGCTATGAAAATCTCAGTAGCAAAGGCATAGAAAAACTACTACTTAGAATTCTGCTTTCGCTCATAAAAAGCAGTAAGAGCACACATCCTGGATATCTCTCCGTTTGTAAGCTCAGGCTGGATAATCACGGGCATATTTTTAAGGCCCAAGCTCAGCCCTTGCTTTCTCCACTACAGCAACTTGCTGTCACTCATTACAATACCTATAAAATTATTTAGTAAGATCCTTGGACCAAGAATTGTTTATTTGTTTTGCAAAGTTCCCAGCTAACCAAGGCAGCTAAATTGAATAACAATGTTGGTGAGAGAGTGGGTGGCTTTGATACGACCCGTTCTCTGTCAGAGGGAATTGTTTGCAAATCCATAACCATACTTTATGTTTTAGCATAACACCATGGAGTATTTTACTGTACTGCATTTTAGAAAGGAGTGAGATATATCCATGATATTGAACACTACTTTATATATTGCTATTTTCCAGCTCTTAAAAATCCCCCTTCGTTTATGATTTCCCTATGCTGGTGCATTAACTGACTCACTTCCCCCTCAGGTACAGGCAGCAACAGAAGAGTCTGATTGTACCACATACAGGACTGCCCGCCCCAGCTTTACTTCCGATTATCTTGCTAAAAATATAACTGAACAGGTAGTATCACCCTTTTCCTTGGGAAAATGACATCTTAGAGACTCCTGACATGGTTCTTGCCTATGCTGAAACCCAGACCGCTACGTTTTCTCTTCTACTGTTATCCAATTTTCTAACAATTAAACAATTGGTTAATTATCTGATTAACTAACTGTGGATGACTCTCTGTACTACAGCTATTCCTTCATTTTACTGTGTGTAGAGTAGACATGGCCTATTGCTTTTAGATCTGGTTGTACTCAACCATTGGGGGTTTATCTTTATGACTGATTTTGCTTGAATTCAGTGCTGAGATTTCTTCAAAATTCAGCATATTTTAGTCAATATATTTTCCCAAGCCAGAGTAGTGTTTACCATTGCCTTTTTCATCTAAGTGTGACTCCAATCAGGCATCAGTCCAAAAGTGGGAAAGATTCTGATTCACACTCCTGAGAAAATAACTAGCATTTGGAATTTCTCTTCACCTGGTTCATTTGGAATAACCTGTCCTAGTGGAATTCACAAGAATATGAGGTTTCTTGGGTACTAATTCAGTATCTCTGGCACTTAACATTCAACTGCAGTGATTCTGTATTCAGATGCACGGAGTTGCAATTACAGTCATTGTAGGAGATAAAATATTGATCTTTCTGCATGTTGGTGTGCATGCTGCTACTTGATTTTGGGAATCTGTTAATGTGGAAGACCTCAAAATGATGCAGTCGATTGCAGAGGTAACCATTGGTGTCTTCTGTTTCCTAATTCTGTATATCTTTGTGAATAGTCTGTGATTATAGAGGAAGACATCAATTCTTTCCTTTTCCTTTCAGTTGTAATACTGTATGTCTCTTAAAACAGTTGTCAATATTAAAAAGAAATGGTTAATGCATTCCTTGCTGTGGATTTCAATACCCACTCACCATTAAATTCCTACTGGTCAAATTGTCCTTTGGTGTATTGGCTAAAGCATTTGTTAGACTGACAGATATGGATACAATTTATAGATTTCTAAGTAAGCAAACAGGGAACATGCATAAATATAGATCTCTACAGTATGAGTCAAGAGTGTGAGCCAATGAATGGATGTACTTTGATACACTCCTGCAAAGTCCTGGTGCCTTCTTAGCCACAATTATTTGATGAAGGTTTTTAGCTTTTTAAACTAATATTCAATATTCTAATATTGACTGTAAAACCAAGAGCAGCTTGGGAAAGGAAGGGAAAGTAATAAACAGCACCTGTTTTACTGAACAATCTCCTGGAATGAAACTCTCATTACTGTATAGAACAATGACCTGGAAATTTATCCAGGAAAAACAACAAAAAAATGTTCAAAGATGATTAATCTTATAAGTCTGTTGCACTAGCTCTCATTCTCAAGGGAAAAAAGCTTCATATTGATATTTGACAAAGTTAATTTTAGTAACTGATAATTGATGGATGTTTTTCTAGTCCAGTCTGGTTTCTTGATCTCTTGATCTCTGCTCTGTCTCCAAATAGGGTCCATTTATTTATTTTTACCCAGCAGCCCGATTATGCACCATAAGCGTATTTCCATTAATTAAAATTTGGATTGTCTAATGCTTTCTGTGTCCTTTTGCTAGAGATATAAATGCAAAAGAATCCCAGGCTGGCACAGTACCGGAGTGTTCAGAAAATCACCCAGAAATACAGAGATAAAGTAAGGAACCTGTATTCTCCCAGTTGACTAAAACTCCTTAGGTGGAACCTTTCCCTCTGATTAGGCAGGCAGGGAAGAGGACTGGACTCAGTCTCAGGAGATCTGACTTATAAAACCAGAGAAATATGTGTAGATGTGGCACTTAGAACATGGTTCAGTGGAGGACTTGATAGTTGGGCTTATGGTTGCACTCAATAATCTTAAAGTTCTTTTCCAGCCTAAATTATTCATTCTATCATTCTAGATCCTGTTTATTGGTACCTGCCCCCAACCCTTGAAAGTCAGAGCCTTTAGGAGTTTCTATGGGCAGATTTCAGGCTTTCATGTTCTCAGGGAGGCAGTTTCCTGGACGGGACCGCTCTGAGGTGGGTACTGAAGAGGAAACCCCTCCTGCCCTGCCTCACATTTTCCACGGATCCTGCTTGGTTCTGTTGCACAACCAAACCATGGTGTTTGCACTTCAGCCTCTCTGGTGGGAGATGTACGTCATGTCCTGCTCTTTCTGTGCAGATGTCGAAGGGCTTTATGCAGGAGCTCACTTAACTCTATGAGAGCAGTGAGATTTTCTTTAATCAGGGCTAAGTACCCCCTTTTCTGTGGTTTGAAGTGGAAGCTCTTTGGAAGATGATTTTTTACTGTGTTGCTATCATTACTCAAGTAGGGGCACAGACATGTTAATAACAGAAAGTAAATTCTTTTAAAAAGGAGGCCAGACACTGTAAGCAGGCCAACCTTCAAGTAGCAATTTTAGTGAAAATATTGTGAATAATAATGGAATGAAAATCTGAACCCATACAAATAACAGAAAACATTTGCAATGGAGGAAAGAAGAAGGAATTTTAATGTTTGAGAAACAGCCATTCTGCTAAGACCAAACTAGAGCTTTTGTTGGCATTTGTCTGCTGACAGAATGACTGCTAAATTTTCTAGGTTCCTCTGAAATGACCCTTTGCCCCTGTTTACTTATTGCAACTTGAATGACATTTTGAATGAAAACTTGTGGCTGGGGACATGACTCAATTATTGTTTCACAGCTCTGTTAATGGGTGTTAAGAAGTGACCCACACAGCACTGATGAACTGAAGGAAAACATGTTGGGGGTTGCAAGGCAGGGGTCTCTCAGAAACCTATTTTACTTGGGTCTCTGCATGCTCTTTGCCCCACACAGGTAAAATGGCATCACTTGAACACCTGTGCCTCAGCCAAGGGCCTGAGTCTTTTAGCCAGTATTTAAAGGTAGTCAGTTTTTTTAATTACAGTGAAAATATTGGAAATAAATGGTTATATCCATAAATCAATAAAAAACCCCCTAGAAACTACTTCAAATTTCTGAATACAAGTTAGGAGTTTAGTATTTTCCCCATTCCTTCTCTTTATTCTTTTCCTTCTCTTTTCTCTGTATTTTCCCCTCTTTTCCTCAGTTATCGCTTCTGTGGAAAAAAAAATAATCTCATTGAAAAAAAAATTCGCTGCAGTTCTTTGTTTCTTACTAAGGATTTCCAGTAAGGAAAGGACAGAACAGAAACAAATGGGGGGAAATGACACCCATAACCTAAAAATTTCAGGTAACCAAAATATTGCTGTTTCAACTTTAGGCACAACTTGAGATTGTGTTGAATTTTTTTAGAGAAAACAGGTTTCAACAGATTTTGAATTTTTAATTCCAACCCAGAATAAATCAAGTAAATTAGCTTCTGTGGTGGGAACATTATTTTTAATTTGAAGTTATTTTTTAAGACTAAGATATTGGATTTTGATTGAGATACCATCATAGAATTTATTTTTTAAACTTTTTTTACCCAAACTGAAATAAAAAAAATACAATACTAACTGGAATTGTTGACTTATTTATCAGAGTGCAACAACTTCTTTTTATTTTTATAATTGGGTTTGTGTTGAATTTGAGGTTACTTTTTTAAATCTATCATTTTGCTGTTACAAAGACACTGGGAAAATTAATAAAGCCATTTTACAGAAACTGAGTTATGTATAAAAAAAGAATTAAATTTTCTTTTAAACAGTGTACAAAAATTTAACCTCTTGAATGATAAAGGACATCTTATAAGGGTCAACATTTGAAGTGGTTTGGTTGCTAGGAGACCATCATTAAAGATGGTCAGGATAGCAAATGTTTTATTTCAAATTACACTATTAATTAGTGTGCAGGTAATATACAAAGATTACAGGTATCTGTTGATGTAAAAGTATATGTGGAAAAGAGCAGGATTAAGTTAAAATTTTTAGTGGAAATAAAGCAGCCTCAGCATGTACAGGGAGTTCTTTTCATTGCTTAAAATGTATCTATAAAAGAAAAAAATATTAATAAGGAGTCTAACCCTGATGAAAGATTCATTTTGCTTGTTGTACCATTCATTAATGGTGTTGCAAAAAAACCCACAAAATAAAAGACTTCAGTTCATAAAAACCACAGCTGCAGACTTTATCATGCATGTGAAGACTAAAACAGTTCAAAATGACTCTGGAAAGATAAGAAAGTATATTAATAGGAAAAAAAAAAAAGATGGGTTCTCATGCATGGTGAGAGAAATTTGGACATAGACAATAAAAATTGAGCAAGGCTGCAAAACTACTGCAGGCCTTGAAATTCTTTATGGCTTGGGGGTAACAATCCCATTCCAAGACCACAAACACACAGCCTCACCAAAACCCTCAGTGAAGCCTTGTTCCTCGGTTGTTTAAACCATCAGCACTGTGATGGGGTAATTAGGATGTCACAAAACGTTGGGGAGGGGTTGCCAATCTGGGAATGGCATCCTGGAATGATGAGGGCTCTTGCAGAGCCACACTGAGGTTGCAGGTCAGGCTGGGAGATAATGACACCTGAAGTACATCTCATGTTCCGACCGGGAGAGAAGGCAGAACAGGGAGGAGAGGAAACCAAGTACACATCTTTCAAATCTGACACTGATGAATGATTTAAATCTCTTCTTGTCCTTCAAAAATTAAACACTAAAGGGGAATTTTAAAAGTGCTTTTTGGCAAATCAGAGTGGGGTCTACGGCTTCTAGCAACCTTCATAAATGACATTCAAGCTTTACTCAATTTTAATATTTCCATGTTTATTTACTAGATCTAATGTTACATGTTCGTTGGCAAATTAAAAAAAAATAGGATTTATAAAAGTTTTCTGGGGCAGAATTGTTAAATATTTAATTCTCATTGTCGACAACACCCTTTCCAGGCTATAAAATACACTGTTTGCAAGTCTCAACACAAATCTAGCAAAACTAGTAAAAAAATAAAATTCCCAAATCTGCACTGCTCCCAAAAAGCCATTCTGTTTTAATGAGAACACTTTTGAAAAGATTCCCCTGTTTTCCTCCAAATTCCAAAGACTTTTATTAAAAGACCAAAGGCTTTTATTAAAATCTTCTCAAGGCTTTTTAAAAAAAATCTGCATAAAATTTAATCGTGCAAATGAATGGAAGTTTGCAATATTTGTATCACAAAGATTTCTGTCAAAAAAACCCGCAGTTGGAAATAACATGCTGTTTGTCGTGTAATTGTTACTATTCACTAAAGCAGAAAAAGCAAGTGCAGAGAGCTAAAGAACTGACAGCCTAGTCATTTAAAACTACAGGTTGTCTCCTGGATGACAATAGTTTTCCAAGTAGAGCCTAACCCATGCCGAGAAGTTGCTTGCTGGAGGTATATATAGGGTAATATTTTAACACTTTAGTTGAATAGAGATTTTTTTCTTAAAAAGTCAGGAAATGTTGTTCAGGAAACACAGGGAATGCAAGAATGGCATATTTTCTTTTTTGTCTCTTCCTTCACAATGTTTTCTTATGCACAAGTTCTAAATTCTAGATTAATTATGGAAGTTGATTTAAACCTGAGCTGTGAAGCAGTAGAGAGGAATTTAAGAGAAACCAGTTTTCTCTACTGGAAACTCTCCTTAACTTCATTCTTCCGGGCAATAATCCCCCACCTTAAAATGAAGATAATAATTCCTGCTTGTCTCTTTGGTAAAATTAGAATTAGAAAAAAAAGAAAGTATTGTATTTATAAGGTTATGGAAATGGGTAAATGGCAGATGAAGTGACTATTTTTTGCACATAAGCAAGAAGAAATATGTGCTTGTTTTCACTAAAATGCTGAACAGATAGCCCATATTTTTCCATCTGATAATATTGAAAAAAGAATACTCTGTAAAATCAGATACTCAGGTTGACAATATTATGACCTATAGCTCTTTATTAGCACAAGCATACCCTCAAATTCCAGCTGCAGGCAAGTGCTTTTGCCTGATTCACAACGATTCTATTAAAATTGTTAAGGGTTAGATCTAGTTGATCAGAAGTGACTGTGTAGAATTAACATTTTTTATTGCAGTTGGATAATTAATGGTTGAAGCTGGGATCTGCACAAAGCCAGCCGGATCCCCCACCGAAACCCAAACAAAGCAAGCACCAGCAAGGGTGAGTTCATGTAGCTCAAAGAGAGTTTGAAGAGGTTTAACAAAACCTCAAACAATAAACCAGAGCTTTGGAAAATAGTATTCCTAGGATTGCAATGAAAAAAGGAAAAACCCACCTTCTTTGAATAGAGGGCTTTTTTTTTTTTTTTTGCTTTGTGCTAACAAAGCACATTGTATTAACAAATCTCTGGAGATGCTGTAGTAACTCCAACTCGATTTGAAGGTAAGAAATAAGGCACATTAGATTTCCAGAGGATTTGCAAAGCCTTCAGCAATTTTGTCCCAACTGCTACTACTATTTATTTTGTGTTTTTGCTGCTCCTGGTTCATCTCATCCAGCTTTAGGCACTTAAATTAAACTTCTGGTCATAAGGCAGGTTTGTGTCTTGGGTGCATTAAATTGTCCTCTGAAGTTGCTGATCTTTTGCTGTTGACCAGAGAGAAAGCTGGAGCTCCTTCCTCAGGTACGTCATTTTAAGTGACAGATCCAATCTTTAGTGGTTTGCTCGTGGTTGTACAGGTCAGAGGTTCCTGATGAACCTCGGTTTTATTCATGCATCACCTGTCTATATTTTTCATTAGGTGTTGCAGTAAATGTAATGCTTGCTTCAAGTTCTGTTGGTGTCTGTATTTAATTTCAGTATTTTATGTGTCTGTGAATTTGGACCTCTGAAACTAATAGGTATTTTAGCATTGACTTCGAGGGTGGCAAGGTGAGATCCTGTCCATCCTCTGAACTTTCCAGCCCTTTAAAATTTAAACAAATAATTAACAGCATAAGAATAAAGAAGGATAATTTTTCTGACCACGAGTGAGAGTAATATGCAAGCTTCATGAACTTTTGTCTCTGATTTTAATAAAGCTTGGATTTGATGATAACTGCATTTTCCTGTCTGCATTTGTGCAAACATTGTCATACCAGACACAGGGAATTTAGTGTGTGCACCAGGAATTGTGGACTTGGGTCTGCTTGGAAGGTGCACAGGAGTGCTCTTGTCTGTCTTGGCCAGGTGTTATTCACAGATTTAAATTTGGATTTCATCAGTAAATAAATGAAATCTGCATAATTTAGCCCTGTACTGTAGCAATAGTGCAAACAGAACACTGTTTATTACTTAGTTATGAAATATTTCAATAGCAAAGTCTGTTTTCAATGGCTCTTTAAAGCCAAATATATGTATGTCTATCTGACCAACCAATAGAGAGACACTGGGTAGCAAATAATTTTTTCTGTATAACATCAGACCTTACAGCAAAGTAAAAAATGACTGACATGGCTTCACTTATTACAAGTGAAGGAAAAAATATTTCTATATAATTAATTCTGAAAGTAAGGTTTATATCTGTTACTAAAGACAAGACATTCATTCCCTGCTTTATTCTATATATTTCTTTGCTTTCAGCTAGTAATCTTTCTTTGAAATACCATGGAAACAAGCAAATATGCCTCATTAAACTTTCCTTGCAGGGAAGAAGAGGGAAAAAAAAAAAACAACAGAAAAAGCAGAGAATTTTTAAATCATGGATAAGGAAAGAATAAAATAGAAAGGGTGATTAGATTGCTCTTCTTAATTCTCCCAGGCATAGTAGGATAATCTGCTGGGGAAAAAAAGCACTGCAACAACTTACTTCTTGATTCCCCTCTCTCTAGTTGGACTGTTTTCCAGCTGTATATTGCATTATTACTTCACATTTTACAGTTTTGCTCATCACTGTAAGATATGAGTCACAGCTGATACACAATAGTCCCTTAGCATAGCTAAAATAATGCCTTTTTAATGATTTTTAAAAGATTTTTTCTAAATTCCTATAAAATCATATTTTAAAACACACACTTAGAATAAATTAATATCTGACTTCTACACAGATATATTTAGATCTATTTCCTTGCTATCAAAAAGAGGGCCAGATTTCCAATGAGACACCACTAAATTCAGTAAAGTTATGCTGATATATAGCAGTTGAGGACTCGGATAAGGAAAAATTATTAAACAAGAATTTGCAACTTTACTCTTTAATAAGGGATTTAAAATCGCTTTGTACTTAGAAGTAATTTCAGCTATTTCAGCTTTCAGCAAGTATATCTTGCTCTGCTTTCGTATGTCTTTGAGATCCTACTGAATTGGGTGTGGAAGATCCACACACCACTGTTAGTTAGAATCCCCCTCCAGATTTGCCCAGTGCCTGTCCTGTAGCTTTAAAGTGATTTCTGAGGGACATGCCTTGAAATTAAACTCCACTCTTCAGAATATCCCCACAATCTTAAAGTCATCTTGGCAGTGAAAGGGATATTGATTTAGCCGAGTTAGTATTTTGCACCCTGAAATCTACTTTAACAAAAGAAAGATCAATAAATGACTTTCTTAGACGGGTCTGTGTTTTTATTTAGCTGGCGGGCGGTGTAATTCATTTCCCAACGTGTTAATTTCTAACAGTGCAAAGACAAAGGCTCTCAGGACCCTTTTACACTGAGACAACTCAAAGCTAAAGGGAGAAATAATGCCAACTGCAAAGCAGTGTGAACCTGGAGGCAACCAGAGAACAGCACACATCCAGAGACTGAGCAAGCATGATCCATCTACAGAACATAAAGACTGCAGGAACAGGCAGATCCCTACTGCTCCTTGTATCCTGACCCCATTTAGGACAGTCCTGGAGTACCTAGGCCCGATGGCTGGTTTCAGCCTCCCTTTAAAGAAAGCTGAGAAGGCCATAGTGGGTGTATTAACTGGGTGAGGAGGCACCTTTTGTCCATGCATGGCCTTCCTCGTGATGGTTTTCACCTTCCTCACCTCCAGAGTGATGCCAGTTCATAGCATCCCAGTAGCAGGAGCTCTGCTGGAATTAAACACCATCCTGGTGTTTTTTCCCAGTGAATGCCCCAATTTTTATCTACATGAAGTAGATTTATGCAAGTAGCTCTGTGATCCAGTTCCTGTATTAATCCCAAATCATTTTCAGAGCAATACAATGTGCGAGAGGTAACAGATTCGGCAAAACATACCTATGAACTAAATCTAGAGTTTAATTTCCAATGAAAGGTTTAAAAAAAACCTAGGAGAAATTCCCCAGGAAGGTCAGAAATGTAATAGCATTAAATGTATGCCAAGGAAAGTGATAGATCTTAAGGTGATTGCCTACTCGAGCAAAGAAACAAGTCATGTCAAAAAAATATCCACATTTTGAAAATAATTTGGTAAAGCATCTCAAGCTGTGCAGCCCTGCTGCAGCCACATTGCTAATGGGTGGTAAAGGCAATAATTGTCTAGCATTTCCTGCCATGTCACTGCCTTTTTGCTGACCCACAAAATCTGAAATGCCAGTGTCTCCAGGAGGGAAATAAGTATCTATAATATCCTCAAGTGACAGTAGGGCAGGAGAAGACTGTGAGTACAGCACACTCCAACAAGTCATTAAATATTTGGTGAAAAAGAATGTTGTGTCGTTGTTTTTTTTTTTTTTTCCCCATAAAATTATTCAGGTTTTATAATTCTATTCCTATGATTGAAAATCACAGTTATTTCAGGCAGAAAGAAAATTCATCAGTACCTTCAGCGAAGGTTGTTCTTTTTGAAAGACAAAGGTGTTAGTCTAAAGATTTTAATGGCAAAATGTGTTATTCTAGTTATATGACTTCCTACATGACAAGTATCTTTTTATAACCCATGCATTTAAGCTTGATATTTTGTGGTTGAACTAGAGCACATCCTAGTGGAAAGACTTAAATTCTTGATGGGAAAAATTGAAGTGATGGAGATGAAGAGAAGGTGAAAAGCCTTCAGTTGTTCAACATGAAAAGAGAATGTTTAAGGGGGTCTTACCAACATATAGAAGAAATACCTGATGTGGGAGTAAAGAAGGCAGAGCTGGACCTTCCTCAGTGTTGTTCAGTGACAGGACAACAGGCAGAGAATACAAATTCAAATACAGAAAATTCCATTTAAATGTATGAAAAACAGTTTTATTGCATAGGTGGTCAAATGCTAAACAGATTGCCCATGTTGCAAGTCCCTGTCCTTGGGGATATTCAAGTTCCATCTGGATAAAATCCGTAGGGGACTCTTTGAGCAAGGGGGTTGGACAAGACGTTCTCCAGAGGCCCTTTCCAACTTCAACCATCTTGTGTTTCTGTATCAGCCTCTTTTTCCTGTAATCTAATAACCACCAGCAAATAACAGCTAATTACCCTTCAGAGTAAAAATCGGCATCTATTTCCTATTTAATTTTATCTTCAATTTCTAGCTGTTGGATCTTGGCTCGTGTCTGGCCACTTGATTAAAGAGCTCTCTTCTAGCCGCTCTTTAGACGCTCTCAGATCAAGCCACCTGTTAACCTTCTTTTTGATAAGCCAAAGGGTATTTCCACAAATAAATACTCCATGTTCTGGGTTAAAATGGAAATTGAGCCCTTAATCTACTCAATTTGCAGAAACAGGTACTTTACTGTCCAAGTGCAATCTGTACACATTCTGACTGCTGAACTCACGTCTTTCATTGTTTCTTACATGTTAATAATGAGTCAAGACATATAAGTGTTAAAAAAAAAAAAAAAAGGTCCCAAATACCTCCCTTCCCTAAAAATGACCCCTAGTTCCAAAGCTGGCAAGAAATGCAAAGCGTTATATTAGGAGTCTCTTTAAGATTCTGGTATGATGTACAGACGACCTGAAAAAAAGTCAGCACTGAGAAAGGTCAATTTTTAGGGAAAAGTTACAGAATCTACCTGACTCAACTTTTTAATTTTTAATTTTTTTTTATTATTATTTTTGCTAAGAAATATATTTGGACTGTTACTGGCTGTCTAAAATACCACAAATAGACAATAGTAATTAAAGATATACCAAATCAAATGGGATAGAGATTTAATAAAAATTCAAAGAAGAATTTGCAACTGTTGGTGATTGCCATTTCACACTGGAAACACACTGCAGTAAAGTTACTGAACTCGGTGGTGCTATGCACTTAAATACTTGAAAAATTCACCAATGCATCAAGACCAGCATATGACAACAAGAAAGATCCAGAAACACGGAGATTCCTTTAGGTTGTGCACTCAGTTTACCTCCCTGTTTCCATGAGACAGGCATATTATTGAGTTCTTCAGTTTAAAGGGCCCTGGCTGCTAGAGAAAAATAAAAGTATTTTGAAAATATATTTTATTTTAGCTGTAAACTGTGTTCAATTAGTGTTCATAGCAAATTTTGAATGTGCTGCTGATTGATGTCAGCTATGAGGTGATGCAGGAGCCTGAATGTCAGTTTCTGTCTGAGTTCACTCCTAATTTCCACAACCTCGTTACTCAAAGTCCATCTTATGCTCTGAAATTTGAGAGCTCATGCCATAAACTATAACTACTTCTTACTAAAGCAAGGTTTAATCAGTTTCCTCCATAAAATTTTCTATATTATTTCTATCCTACTTTTTATTTCTTCTGCTATTACTTAACCTTCACATAATTTCTGACACAACAAGAGTAACAATGAATAATTCAATGAATAATCATAACCTTGGATCAGTTGTTTTTTTGTTTCTCTTTATCATCCCAATATGGTGGAAGAGAGTTTTATTTATGTATTTGCCATTGTCTATTGTTTCTGCACCTGTCTACTCCCCTCTGAAAACAGAGTTTATTGTTTTCTTAGCTTCTTTGTTTAAAAATCCAAGCTCAAATAGATTACCTTTCCAGAAATGATAGAAGACATAAAAGTACAGCTGCTTAAGCAATTAGCAGAGCAGCATGACATTTGCAAGCCTGGAGCTATTGGGAACTCACCTGGCTTCAGATGCCATTATGAGCTCCGAGTTTGGTTCGGGTCACTGCGAGGGACAGGACATGTTGGAGCAGAACCAAAGCTTGCTCTCTTTGGCGGGAGTCACTTTTAAGCTCTGATTATTTAAAATACATCAATTCAAACATTTGGGGTGAAATCCATCACCAGGCTAAGAAGCGTAAATGCAAGTGTCTACGTGTTGCTCTCTAAACATGGCTGAGATATGTATGCTTACATCACCTTTGGAGCAGATCAAGCCAACATGACAGCCTAGAAAATTAAGTATTCAGCTGGCCTGCCTTTTTGTGTCTAGTTTCAGGAGAGCTGAACTGCACAGGATACTTAGGAGGTGGCAGCTGGAGACTAAATTGAATGAGCTCAGGGTGTGTTAAATGGCATCAAACCTCCATATTAGGGGAGCTGAACAGACCTTTTTTTTTTGGTTTGTTTCCTGGAATCAGTTTTACCGTGATCTACTCGTATGGAACTTTCCTACATACCTGTCATTTGCCTTAATCCAGTTTTACCTTGCACATCAGCAAGATCAGAACTCATGGATAATCTAATACACATTTTTTTATAGTAGATTCCCAAAGCCTCCTCAGATTAAATAAGCACATTAAGATGATGAAGCTTATGATCTTCCCCAATCACTTTGTTTCCTTTACTGGGAGCTTTAACTTCCCTATCCAATTCCAAGAGAGAATTCCAACAGTGTCCACAACTGAAAAGATAACAAAGCTCATCATAAATCAATAAAAAAAGAAGTCCCCCTGTTCTCATTTAACAGAGTGTGGAAAAGGACGGAGAACAGTTAATGAGCAGTGACACTTAGGAGATTTCCTGGTAGCCAGAAACTGCACTGAGTCCTTTGAAACCTGGTTTCCTGTCTCAGCCACCAGCCCATGTACTTCCTCAGACCTCTGCTCAGTTTTCTCAGCAGCAACAACAATTAGAAAAAGTAGAGAAATCACTTAATTAGTCTCCATAGAATTTTTTGTTGTTTAGTAGGATGTGTGAGAGAAGAAATGAGAAAAGGAAGAGCAGGACAGGAGGAAGGAAAAACACAATAACCAAATGTTTCAGGCAGTGGTCTGAGCTCTGAGGAACACAGGTTAAGTCACTGCTTGGCATAATTTGCGGTAACTTGAGGTGAATATCTATGAATCTGACCTCCTCTGCTTTCAGGATAGACAGACTTGTATTTAGGGATAATTTTCTGCAAAAATGTGATTCTTATTACAAAAAGAAAAAAAAAAAAAAAAAAGGAGGTGACAGGTGACCTAAGATAGTTTCTATAACATGAAATTGTTGTCTTCCATTCTCAACATCAGTGCTGGACTCTGCTATCACAGAAAGGATGAGTTTTCAGCAGTTCCCACATGTACTTATTCTGAAGCTTGTACTAGGTCATCTGCTGCTCTCAGCTACAGATATATTTTGCAGTGGCAGCCAAATAAAGGTCATTTGTCAAAGCACAGCAAGAGTGGGGGTGATTACTGGGCCTTGATTACTACTGTAATACAAATAAAGAATATTAATAAGCTAAATTACATTCTCAGTCCTTTTACTGTAGCTTCACAAGAAGGAAAAAAAAAAGCACCTACGAGATTGTGAAGGCATTTCACTAATGGTTAATGAATATTTATTACTTTTGAAGAAGAAGGCTGTGTCAGGGTGCCACATAGTCCTCTGTATGAATGGTTTATTCTCGCATTTTTCTTTCCATCAACTGCCTTCATCAAGGTCTGAAAGAATGATTCCTTCTTTTTATTTCAGGTTGCATAGATAATACAGATTCTGTTTGGAAAGGCCTGGGAGAAAGCACAGCATTTCCAGACTCTGTGATAAAGCTGGTGAAAAATCCCAAACATCCCACTCTGTATTTGGACCACTGGAGATTGAGGACACTGGAAGGCAAAGTGACATTCCCAGTGGGTTCATTAGATCTAGTGGTAGGTAGGGGCTGTGCTGGTTTTGGTTGATGTAGAGTTAATTTTCTCCACATTAGGTTGTGTGTGGCTGTGTTTAGGATCTGTGCCAAAAATGGTGTTCGTAATACAGAGACGTTTTTGTTATTGCTGAGCAGAGCTTACACAGCGTCAAGGCCTGTTCTGTTCCTCAAACCACCCCACCAGTGAGGGGGTTGAAGTAGATGAGGAGCTGGGAGGGGACACAGCCAGGACAGCCGATCCCAACTCACCCAAGGGATATCCCAGACAACTTGACATCATGGTTAGTATGTAAATCTGGGAGAAGAAGGGCAGGGAGGGTATTTGGAGTGATGGCATTTGCCTCCCCAAGTCACAGTTACATCTGATGGAGCCCTGCTCTCCTGAAAACCTTTCTACCCATGGGAAGTGGGGAATGAATTCCTTGTTTTGCTTTGCTTGAGCGAGGCTTTGCTTTAGCCATGAAACTGCCCATATCTCAACCCACAAGTTTTCTCACTTTTACCCTTCCAATTCTGTCCCCAAACTGACCAGCAGGAACTTGAGTGAGTGTCTAGTGGGGCTGAACTGTCATCTGGGGTTAAACAACATCAGGGTAAAATAGTTCCTTTGCCATAGACGCCTTCAGGAGTAATCCAAAAAAAGTTATCATATGAGCACATCTCTCCAGAACTATCTCTTATAAATATTTTAGCAGAGCAGGAAGAGTTGGTGACCCTTGATACCTTTTCTTGGAACTAATAAGCTGTCAAAAGACTTTTTTCCCACTTCAGTAGGAATTAGGTTTCCAATTTCCAGCAACTCAGTCTTTCCAGAGAGCAATCTTTTCTTACTGTACTTGGATTGTCTCTGCATAGGATTTAAGATCTGACGATTTTTTGGAAAAAACCCCAACAAAACAACAAACTCACCACAATAACAAAAAAAAAAGAAAAAAAAAAAAACACCCACACCACCAAAACAAAAAAACAAACAAACAAACAAAAAAACCCCCCAAAACCACCAAACAAAACAAAACAAAAAACCCACCAAAACCAAACAAACAAAAAACCAAACAAACCATAACAAACCACAACCCCCCCCCCCAAAAAAAAACCCTAACCAAAACAAAAAACCCACAAAACCAACACCAAACCAAACCAACAACCCCCAAACAAACAAACAACCCCCCCCAAAAAAACCCCAATAAAAAGTGCTGGAGATAGAAGTATTTTTGTTCATGCTTGTGTGCTCCTTAGCGTACCTTTGTCTTAAAGGCAGAAGAGATGCAAGACTCGCAGAAGATCCATTTTTTTATTGATCATACATTTTTTAATCCTTCCTTTTTTTAGGAGTTCATAAAAGGTTAGTGCTTTTTTTTTCCCCAGTCTACTTTAAAATCTTCTGTAGAAAAGTTGATTTTTTTTTTCTTGCTAGGGATTTCCAGGTGCAGATTGAGATTTCTTTAATTAAAATACTAATAGAAAGAGACAGAATTAAATTTCTTGAGTTTTACCTCTCATAAACACCAGTTTATTAGATACTTCAAAACAACCACTATTTGGTGTGTATTTCAACATTTTGCTCTTCTGCATAACTGTCTTATGCAGTTGTGTATGATCTCTAAACATATGCCTGCTTGGATGTGAAGGGTTGTACTGTACATGAAAACATCCAATTCTAGTGTTCTAGTACACTTTTACTCTGTCAGGCCCAGTTCCAAATATTTCCTGATGCTGATAGGTCATATTCTACACCATAAGAATCCTGGGCATTTTGTATGGGCCCAGAAGAAAATATGACTTCCTGAACACTACTTTTTAAAGAGAATCAGGTCTTGTGCTAAAATGTTTCTCCAGTTTAGAAACTTTCCTACTGGCCCTTTTATATCTGTGACCCTCTCAGTTTTAGGGAACACTGTAAAAAAAAAAAAAAAACCTTACTAGCTTTTACTTTAAATTTTAATGATACTTCAATTATCCTCTATTTCTTGCCTTCATCCTCCCTTCCCAAAACCACCAAACAAATGCTCTCTTCCCATGACAGCTCGATATTGAGGGCGTTTGTTGAAAATATGTCTAAAGCCCCTCTGTAGTCCATGGAACTTTAGCACATGTTTAACTGCTGTACTAAATTGCATTGTATGGATCTGATCCAAAGCCCGTTGATGTCAAAGGAAGAAAAGCTCCCATTGACTTCAGTTAGATTTCGATCAGGCTTTTTTTTTTTTTAAGGGAAAATTATATGCACTTTTACTTTTAAACATTTATGATGAAAAGCGTCAGCAAATAAAAATTTATGAATAGACTCCCACAAAACAAAAGTGTCAGGAGCTGAAATACTGGGGCAGATGGGCTTTCAAGATCTGTCATTCCATCAGCATTGTGCAGTTTAAAGGCACTGCATGTACTCGATCTTCTGAGAGGGTTTGTGGACAAGAAACTGTTCTCATTCATTATTTTTCTAGCAAGAGAGATTTGATCTTGGAGCCAGATGATGACTGGGACCTTTTGCACAATGTTTTGTGTTCATCATTCATTGCATTGATATAATCCTGGTAAACTTTCTGAAAGAAAATTTTGTGCCTTTAATATACTGTGCATTCCCATTAAAAGCTAAGAAATTCTTAGCTAAGATTCTACCCTGTTTTAAGGTTAAAATAACTTCTTTCTCTCGTATGGCTTTAATTTTTTAATATAATTAAACAAACTTCAAAGAGTTTTAAGATAGAGATCCTCATTTGCATGAATGCATTAATGGCAAGGAAATATGTAACAGCATGAAGCTGTATCAGGAGTGAGTTAGGTTGGATATTAGGAAAAGGCTCTTCATCCAGAGAGTGGTTGAGCACTGGAACACAGGGAAGTGGCCACAGCACTTCCAGAATTCCAGAAGCATTTGGACAACACACGTGGTGTGATTCTTGGGGTGCTTTGTGGAGGGCCAGGAGTTGGACTTTGATGGTCTTGTTGGTCCCTTCCAACTCAGTGTATTCTATGATTTTCTAAATCAGAAGGAGATAAGGTTGCCCAGCAGAAGAATGGGAGATATTTCTGTTGAGCTTCACATCCTAACTTCCTGAGAACATTCCTTATTGTATTTAGCAGACTAAGGCCAGGCTTTTTCTCATCTGATTTCAAATAGAATTAAAATACTCCATTTAGGAGTGATAGCACCAGAAAAAGAATTTTTTTTCTACTTATATTTCCATGGAAAGAAACATTTTCATGCACTGAAGTTGTGCAATAGGTGTTATCTAACCAAAAATCCAGATCTGTGAAGAGTTTATTTCCTATTCTCTCTCCAATATCGACTTTTTGCTATTTTTATTTGTTTTCCTTTGAAGGGTTGCTTTTTTAGAACAATTCTAGCACAGCTCTGATAAACTGTAGGAAGTTAAAGATGATACAGGGTATTCTTAATACAGTAAAAATATTAAAGTAGCTACATCTTAATGATATATGTATTTATTCAATGCCTACGGAATATGCTAATTAAAAAGACAATATTAGAACTGTATCTGCAACAGGCCCTGTAAGAATTTGTTAAAGTGGTGACATTTATAGCTACAATTATTGCAGAAAAAGATGAAAGAAATGAATAATGGTTGAAAACAATATTTAAGTCTTTTAAGTAATTTTACATATCTGAGTGGAAAACTGTGTTGATCAGAGTCAAGGTTTCTATAAAATTTTTGATATTCATCTGCATTTAGCAGCAGAGAGTGTATGAACTGCTATAATGTCCTTATCTACTCATCATTTAATTTTTTTTTTTTTTTACAAATTTATTTAATTCAACTTGTTATGTAATTTATCATGCTTTAAATTAATCAAAGGAACTCTTTCTGTCTAAATACCCACTTGCATGGATCATTTCCTTCTTCATAATAGCAGGTAAGTTTTTAAATTTACTGCAATAAAAAATGTTATTTTTCACTATATATTATAAACCACTCCCTGGAATATAACATAATCTTGAACTCCCTTTAGCAGTTTGCAACATCCACATCAATCTTGTATCATAGAAAATATGACAGAATCAATATTGTGATGATAAACTGTAAAAAATTGCTTTTGTCTGGATTCAACAGAAATCACAAATGATCTGATTCAACATGGGAACACTGGAACCAACTTCTTAAAATGAACAGGATGTTCCAAAGTAAAGCTAAGTTTGTGTTAGGTGAAAACGAGTTTATTTCCTCTTTGTTATTAACCAAACTTTTTATTCTTTTACCCTTACACAATTTCCCTGACTGGATTGAGATAATTTTCCCTGCTAATTGGATTAATTTGGGATTATAACTGATATACTGCAGCTAATTTCCAGCATAACACAAAATATCCTAGCAGTATTCTATATGGAAATCCTCTATATGGGCTTTGGAACATGTTCTGACAAATGCTGAATTCCACTGTGGCTAAAGAAAAGTGAGTGGCTTTTCCCTCTAAAACTAATAAAAACCAGTAAATTTCAAGTATGGGATATGAGTCCTGCACTACTGATCTACTGGAAAATTGTTACTAACCGAAATTACCTGTTATTCATACAGAAAAGACAAAATGAATAGCAGTTTCAGGAACTATACATCTCCAAGAATGCTTAATGGCAGAGCAACGCAAGATTGAGAGCAACTATTCTTCTGATCCACGATCCATGATCTATGATGGATACTTGGAAAATGCTCCTAAGCTTTATGGGGTGTCTTGGGCAGCCATTACAGATGATTAATAGATTTGTGTGGACAGTGTCATAGAATTATTAAGGTTGGAAAAGACACCTAGGATAATGGAGTCCAACCAATCCCCAGCACTGCCAAGCCCACCACATAAACCATGTCCCCAGGTACCTCATCTGCATATCTTTTAAATCCCTCCAGGGATGGTGACTCCACCACTTCCCTGGGCAGCCTGTTTCAATGCCCTTCTGCCTTTTCCATGATCCATGAAGAAATTTTTCCCAATAAGAAATCTAAACCTCTCCTGGCACAACTCGAGGCCATTTTCTCTCATCTTGTCACTTGTTACCTGGGAAAAAAGACCAATCCCCACCTGGCTACAACCTCCTGTCAGGGAGTTGTAGAGTGACTCTTCCAGGCCCTTCTCTGGACATGCTCCAGATGTCTTCTTTGTCATGAGGGAACCAAAACTGATCACAGGCTTAGAGGTGCTATGTTATCAGGCATTGAATAGTGGCAATGCAGATTATGCAGAACAGATAAAAGGTGAAGATATCTCTTGTGCTTAGATGTTTACTTTTTGCTGATTGAACACCCCCCCCCCCTTCAAAATTAAAATACTTTCATTCTAGCATGAAATCCATCCCTCTAGAGGTACAAATCACAAATTCTGGTTGCAAAAGTGAAAATGCAGTATCCACAGTTCAATGTAAGGAAAGCTAGAGATGAGAAATTATATTGCTGAGCAGAACCCCATGTGTTAGATTCTCCAGTTTGGTCTCTCAGATGATAGTACAGAGGCTCTGATGCCCAGCTCTGTGCTGAGCTGTCAGGACAAAGACAATGTGCAGAATCAGGGCTGTTCTAACAATCCAGTCACTTGCATCTACAGGGGAACTTGGGCCTTTTGAACATTGTGTTGCCCACATGCTCTTAAAAATGTCAGCCAGTGGTATAGATTTTTGCCAGACTACACACTGCCTGACAGCACAAGCCCGATTTTTGGAAAAAACAAATCCACAGAGCAAACATACAGGGTAGAATTAATCTCTTTTATTTATAGCTTTCAAAAAGTGATCTGTCTAGTGTAAACTAGTCCTTTCTAATTGCCTTCTAAAGTTAATGGAGAGAGAAAACATATTGATATTTCCTATGTGACCCAGGATACATTATGCAATATGAGCTTGTTGAAAATGCTAGTTCAGGTATTTTCTGTTGAAATGTCATTAGGTTATCTCCATTCAAATAGAGATGATATGTAGCAAATCCTTGCGTTTATTCTCTGAATGATTTACAAGACTTGATGTGTGCTGCTTCTGTTTTGTTTCTAAGTTATTTAAGGTGAATTAATCTCTCATAATTTAGATGTTTTAGACCTACAGCAGAACTAGATGTCCATACTTCATTTAATATTCACATACAAATCCACATTTTTGCAGCATGTTTGTATGACTTATTACAACACCTGTTTTAAGATTAAAATAAACTTTCTGAAAACAGCAGTTTCTCCTCACTTGTTAGAAATGAGAATAAATATACATCTCAGATGGATATAAGTGTCTGAAGTTAGATGAGATTAAACCTTCCCTTTAAGTTTGGCCTTTGCAATGGTCTAACCATTGTACTCCATGAACTGCTGACTTGGCTCATAACTTGTGTGACCAGCAGTTGAAAAGAAGTGAAGATGAAAACATCACTGAAGTCACTAAAAGATGACAGAACGAAATTATATTACTTACCTTTTAATAATGAGTGGCATTACGTGCTGACTCTAACCAGCTCTTTCTTAGGAACCAGTACAGCATAATTTTTTTCTTCTCATCTTTCATATCACAGTTACCCTATGTGCAAACAGGGAATAATCTAAAACTCTACAGAGACCTTGTGGTTATTTCACTGCTTGCATAGTCATGACAGCTCGTGCTCTGGGACCTGTGTATTAGCAAGGTTAAGACAGTCTTTTTTTCCAAGGGTAAATGTGAATGCCAGCAGCATGGAATCTCAGAAGATTCAAAAGAAGTCTGTAATGATGAAAAAATGAAGGCACCTTGGACTAATATATTCCAGACCATTAACACTGTTTAGAGACGTGAGGAAAGTACTTCATTTTGCTCATCTTAAGTGGGCTGATGGAGCTACAAATCTAGAAACGTTAGAGAAGTCTTGAAAACTGGATTAAAATGTGAACAGCAAGTATTTAAACTAGAATTCTGAGTTAAGTTTCCTATGAAACATGAATGGTCCTGAGAAAATCCCTCTAGAAGTACAAAAAATATTCTCCTGTCCTCCAAAAGTTGTTTAATTTAGAATCATAGAAACATAGAATATCCTGAGTTGGAAGGGACCCACAAAGATCATCGAAGTCCAACTCCTGGACCTGTACAGGACAGCCCCCACATTAGATCAGGTTAATAGCTTTTTAAAGTGTCTATTGACTGTAGAAGGATTCTAGATAATTAAATGGGATGTCAAACTCTTAGAAGGATATGGTTGGCAATTGTGTAACACCCATGGTTTTGATGATGATACATGAGAAGGTTTTATCAGTAACTCATGGAGACCACAGCTGCTAAATAGACACAACACAACACAAATCCACTTTCTAACACCAGGATATAGTCTTGCACAGTCCTACACACAGCCTTTGGTTTACATACTAGGAGCCACCACGAAACCAAGGGTGGGAATCTGGTGGGAAACATTCATACTGCAGCTAAATGCCTAGAGAAAGCTCTACCACAGGTCAGAATCTGGAATTCTGATTCCTTACTCATGTGCATAATGTGATTGAGGTGATCCATGACAGCTGACAGTGCCTTGTCAGGCAAGGAAATATGGTCCCTGCTTCCTTTTAGGTTTGGTGAATCCCATATCAATCTCCCACTTGTGTTTAGCTGCCTCAGAGAGAGCTACACACCATAGAGGCTTTCCCTATGGATTTGAGCTGCAGCACTGGAGAAGACTAATGAGCCAACAAGAAGGCAAAAAATAATGTTACCTGTGGAAATGTACAGCTCCTCCAACAGGGCATGCACACATCTCTGTGCTCAGTAATCTAAAAAGTACGAGCTCAGTTTTATGGAAGCATCCAGGTGGCTTCAATTCGCTTTTGGGTGTTAAAGAATGGATTAATTCCGTGAGGTTTATGTGCTGCACCAGTTAATGAAATAGTTTTCACAAACATGGATGGTCAGTAAAGAAAGAGCTTGTAAAAAAAAAAAAATCCTTTCAAATCCAAAGAGCATGAAAAATAAAGACTCATGACAAAAGGAGAAAAAACCCCAAAGTTTATCTGTAAGTGAAATATATGCAGGCACTACTGCAAAGGAATTTAAATGTGTATATAATGAGCAGCTACACATGCACAAAAGTAGCTGTCACACACTATATAGTATGCATAAAAGCTCCAACAAGTTGCACAGTGTGAGGAATAGTTGCTTGTGGATCAGTGCACAGTCATTTAGTAGTCCTATCAAGCTGACAGCGAGCGTACCGGGCCTGATACACATGACTGCCCAAGAAGAGTGTCTCTGGATGTCAGCCTTGTGTACGTCAATGAAACAAGAGTAGAGCAGAATCAAAACAAGTTAACAAACCAGCAGCGAGCTTGTTTCTGCTGCAATAACAGAACCATAGGCTAACTGAGGCTTTCTTTATAAAACTTGTAAGACTATGTCAGTGACCTCAGAAGCAATGACCCACGGATGCTGGATACAGTGAGGATGAAAGGGTTGGTTTTCTTTCTTTCTCTCTTTTTTTTTTTTTTTCCCCTTTCTGAATTTCTAGATGTCTAGCACTGTTCTGAAGCGACTGAAACGCTGGTTATTGTTCTCCCTCAACCCTCACGATAAATCCTTCTTTGTTTGCTCATGTTGGTTAAACACCACTCAAAATCTGTGCTAATGAGCATTGTGGGGTAGTCACTTCTGATTATTTCAATGGTCCTTTTGAAGGCTTGGATTCATTTATGGTTTCAGTGTTCTGTGTCTATCAGAAGATCAATTGTCTGCAATACCCTGGTTGTTTAACGTATGTCAGATACTATCACTGCAACCAGAAACCTTGACTGGACTATTTTCACGACAAGCTGGCGAGTGAGGATATAGTTTAGTTTGATTAACTGATAAATTCTTGCAGGAAAGGAATATGAACAGGTCAGTCTAGGGAAAATGTATTAGGAGTTAGGTTTTTTGGCAGCTACCACTATACACAGCCTACTACCACAGTAGAAACCAAAACTTGTCGCCTGGTAAGGCTGTTTGGGTGGAAGGAACTTTCCTTCAGAAATCGATATTTGGGAATTAAATTTTTCCCGTATAATTTTCTAAGCAAACAATTTCATTTTCACATTGGGCAGCTGTAATTATGCCTGGAGCAGAGGTGACTGAACCAGCCATAAACAAGTAGTTTAATGCTGAGTTCAGCAAGGACTAACTGCTCAGAGCTCAGGACTCTGTAGGCATTGCAGGCAGCCCACGATGAGTTCTCCAATAGCAGAACTGCTGCTAGTACCAGTTTGGCCACTTCAAAGCTATGTCAAGAATTGAATTGCAGTGCCACAGTGACCTCTAATTCAGCTGATATGTATTTTTAATGTTTTCGTCTCCTGAGAATGTGCGCTCCCTCTACTCACTGTCAAAATGCTCCCTGGCCTCCCAGAAGCTCATTGTTAAAGTCAGAATTGTTCAAATTAAGCGCTGGTTTTGAACTTGAGTTACTGAAATGCTTGTAAACTTCCAGTGAAGAGTCCCCAAAACCCAGAGTTCTAACAATACAGTCAGCAACACATCCTCCGCTATATTCAGCTTTAATGAATTTTAGAAGGGACAAACTAATTAAAAAATAATGTGCTGTGCACATTGATTTTATGTACATTATGATTTTAATGTTGAAAGCACACAGGAAATGCACAGGGCACCTTGCTCATATGGGAAACACTTTGTTTTAAGGTCTATTAAAGAATTTAAGATTAAAAGGATTCTTATGAGTTCAGACTGATAGACACAATCACAAATACATCTCCACATCTGCTCCATTTTCACAACTGAATTAAGAAACATTTTCCCCCCAATGAGTTTAATTAACTTTAAGAACAAGCTAAATTAGTTTAAAAGGCAATTAAAATGCAAGCATATAAATTGTAATTAAAACTGCATGCTGTTTATAGATATTTTTTCTAAATATTTAAAGAAGATATTTTCCAAATGAAAAAACAGAAGTTCTGCAGTCAGTAAATAATTCAGTTCAGAAAAATACAAAAAGCTTTTCTTCACATGTAGATTTTAAAAAATCTAATTTGTTAGAAATTAATATTGCAGAATATTGTATCAGCATCCCACTGGAAAATAATGATAATTTGCTTTTCAGATGCATTTTTTCCTATGCTGAGATGAGATTGGTTCGCTGTTTTATTGGTTTTGAGGATAGGATATTTATTGGGAGTATATCTGAGTCAGTTTTGCCTGAACTTTACTTCTGCCAGTGTAGGGTCAATGGTTGGACTCAACGGTTTTAGAAGTCTTTTGTAACCTGAATGATCCTGATTCTTGCTGCATTTGATGTGGTCAGTATTTCTCACTGGGCACTTCTTTTTTTTACTTCTATATCTTCTTTCCCTCCATCTATGTTCATTATCTGAGTTATTCATTATTTTTTGGTGTTCTCAAAACCATATAGTTAACCCAACCAGCTCTTAAGAGATATTTTTTCTCTCTTCTGTTCCCTTTGAGCAGCACAAATGATGTGAATGCAGGACATGCTGGCCCTGTCCTCCAAAACAGGTGCCACTGGTCCCTCCCTGGTTCTACACCTCACATATTCGAGTCACACAGGCAAATCACTTCACCTCTCTGTGTTCATCTTGCCTTCTGGCCAAAAGACATTTTGGTGATTTGGCAACTACCTCTTGCTATTTGGAGCATTCCTAAGAAAATCAACCTCTAGTCCCAGTCATCAGGTACAGCAAACAGAAGTTACTCCAAGTGGCAAAAGTGCCGCAGGAGTGAGTACATTTGTGACAGAACATGAATAATTGCATGAATATCCACTGTAAAAATATGACACTCTGGGGATTTCTAAATGTTTTTCTCGGATATCACATAACCTGGGGGGTTGTCTTTGTGTGAGTAATGGTGATCACATACTGTTGCAAACTAAAACTCTGTGTTATTTGTTCCCTTGTGGCTTAATATTGTCAAAAGGAAAATTCCTATTGAACGTATGGCAGACGGGATTGAAACATCACACAAGAGGGCCCACAAGTTTGTGCTCCTCAGCTAAGAAATAAAATACATGGTTAATAATGGCTATTTAAAAATTTGAGTTTGAATTCTAAAAATTAATGTGAATAACTGAAGCCTGGGTTCGGTTTTGATTTTGTTTTCAGGTTTCAAAATTAAAAATATGCTTAAGAAGTCTCACCTAAACCTTGTGAAGCTACTAAGATAGATTTTTGACAACAATAGAATATATTCAGCCAAACCTATTTTCATGTGAGAGTGGGATTTTTTTTTTAAAAATCAGAAGTTCAAATTGCAAAAGTACACTTAAAATATCTATCACAGTTCCAAGCTTTTACAACTTTAAGTGACTAAAGTTCTTGAAAGTGTAGGAGTTTCCAAAGGATTTGAGACAGTTTAAAAATCTGTCATTTGTTAGCTTTCAAAAAGAAAGATACATGAATATAAAGAATAAGATTACAGCACAAAAGGGCTTTGTTACTGCCAATGAAACAAAACTGCATATTTCATCAGAGATATAAATGTTACAGTTTTAAATAAAAAATGGATAGAAAATGAATGACTTGTTCTTTCCCTCTTCAAATTGGTGGATTTGAAGGAGTTAGTGTTGTTTCTAGCTCCGGAGTATCTTTCTTGTTTGTCTTATATGATCAAAAAAAAAGATAAGAGCATTCAGGTGGAAAGAACTCTACTGTGTATAATAGGAATAGTTGGATTTTTCAGCACAACCCTTATTCATAGCAGGGGTACTTCATAAGAAGCTTATGAATTTCTATTTTAATCCAACAGCCAATTTCCATTTGTGACTATTTGTGAAATAACACAAGAATTTCCTCCCGAGGGCTGGTTCAAAAAAAATACTAAATATGCCAAACTAATTGTGACTGGGCTGTGATTTGAGTTGCACCTGCGGTTTGTGGAACTTGTCACCGGGAAGAATGTTAAAGCTGGTCCATCTTTAAATAAAACCAATCACTCAGGGCACACACACAGACCACCAGGAAGGAAAAGTCCTAATTGCTTTAGCTTGTTGACAAGTTACAGGACATGTAAAGAGAATCAAGCATGTCTCAGCTGCCCTAGGGAAAACCCAGTGTAGACTCAAGGAATAATGAAGCAATGCCAATGTTATTTATGCCACGACAAAAGAGAAAAGAGATCTTATGCTTTTATTTACTTTAGGGACAGAATTATATTCCTGCTTAATATCCCTTTTTTTTTTTTTTTTTTTTTTTTTTTTTTTTTTTTTTTTTTTT
The DNA here is from genome assembly GCF_003031625.1 of Empidonax traillii. Classification (NCBI taxonomy): domain Eukaryota; kingdom Metazoa; phylum Chordata; class Aves; order Passeriformes; family Tyrannidae; genus Empidonax; species Empidonax traillii. The sequence goes on from NW_020956077.1 coordinate 83,639, forward strand.
TTTTTTTTTTTTTTTTTTTTTTTTTTTTTTTTTTTTTTTTTTTTTTTTTGTTCAAGTCATTGGCATTTTGTGAAGCATCAGATTTTGGGTATTGTCCAGCATAACTAATATGGTAGCCTGAATGACTTGTAACATTTTTCCCATCAGTGTTGTATCTTTCAGTATTAAGTACTGTAATAAAACTAACAATAACATATTCCTTTTGTTTATTATTATTTCTCAGACTTGGGGAAAACCTTTGGAATATTTTCTAAATGTCATATCAGAAAGTTTGTTACCACCAAAAGGTTGCTTCTCTGTGCAGTTCACTAAAATATATACTTTTTGCTTAAAAATTAAGTTGTGAAATCTAGGGAATAAAAGTAAAAAAGGAAAACCAGGGAGAAGAATTGTTCAGAAAATTAGATTAATGTTGTATCTGTGATTAAACACAAAAAGCTGGCAAATTTTACAGTTGTAAGTTTATTTTTCTATTTTGCCCATTAATTTCATTGCTCCTGGGATATCTGTACTAGCTTCATCCACTTATTTAAGATCTGATGGGAAAGTAAGGATGAAGTAATGGTTTTATATTTCCAAGAGGTTGAAAATGTCAAATGTTCTAAAGTTGTCCCCTCTAGCTGCTGGAATCTCCTTGCTTAGGGATTTTTATTAGGGACCTTTTTTCTCGCAGTGAGCTTGAAATTGTAAAAATAAAAACGTCCCCTCGACCTTCATCTGACAAAGTGAAAGTTTTGACAAAGACCTCAGAAAAGTGACATGAGAACATCTCTATAATAGTAAGCATGTATCCATTCATAATTGAGAGAAATCATTTATTCAGAGCCTTATTTAGAATCTCATTATCTTCTTCTAGCCTTTGATAATAGGGTCATGGGTTTCTAGAATACACTTTGAGTTTTAAAGTAAAATGCAAATTAACAGTGTGCTTTCTCTCACCGTTTATGTGAACTTTATTCCTACAGCACACCATAGCTTCCTAATGACTGCTGCTCAGTGCCCATAGAAGTTTTCATCGTGTGTGAGTAGACAGAATTGAACCAAAAGGCCTAAATGAAAGTCATTTGGTGGAAACAATCCCAGTGATTCCTGTGAACTTCAGGAGTGTGATCTTAAATCATCACATTTATGTACAGAATTTGCTGAGTACACACTGGAAAGGGGCTCCTGGTAATAGAAGACAAATTGGCTCGTTATTATGGGTTTTTTTGTACAATTAAAACTTTAGAGTGCCAATTATGCGTAAGAAGTGCTTCTTCCCTTGCAAAGCTTTAATTTGTCAAGTTAAATGGTTTTTCGAAAAATGAAAATAAATTTGCTTTTCATTGAGGAGCTTTCAACTCAGTGAGACCTAAAGAAGAACTCATGTGCCCAGAAACCTGTCTATTTTTTTCCAGCTGTGTCAGTTGGGGTGATAAAAAATATTATCTCTCAAAACTTATTTGAAGAGCAACCACGATGTCATACAGTGGGAAACTGGGAATCTCCATCTATTTAGTTCTTTGAAGAATAGATTATTTGCACTCTTTGTGCACAGAGAGGAGATATCTTTTACAGCAAATAGCTCACTAATCTAGCATGTCAAGATCCAATAGCTGGAAGCTGAAACTAGACAGATTCAGATTGGAAATAAGACATAAATTTTTAAGAGTTAGGAGAAACTGTATCAGCTTCCAAAGTGAGATAGGTATTTAAGATAGGAGGGATGAATCACACTCTGGAGATGTGTCTTTTGTTGTTGATAGACCCCAGATAACTAGGGTGAATGTCTAACTTCCAAATGGTGACAAATGGTGATAAATTTGAATTTATTAAACTGAGATAATATTCTGTGTGTTTCCTTGTTGTGCAACAGTCAGAGCAAACAGTGGTTTAGCCGTAAAACTTTGAAAAATTACTCTGGAATGTTGCAGTGCCTTTAACAATGGAGACAAGTTTAGGAAGAACTAAAGGTCCCAAGGTATTTATCCGCATCTCTGTAATGCAGTGCATTCAGATAGAAATGGGGATTACAGTCCTTATGATTTTTAAGCCACTCTTCAGCTTACCTCTAGAACAGGGCAGATCAGATTTGCTAAATCAAATCATCTGAATAGTATTTGCATGGCTGATTTCTAAGAGCATAAAATTGACAGAGAAGGGAGCATCAGTTCTGCATTTAGTACAGATCTGCTAATGATAATGACGGTCACATGACTTTCAGGTTATGTACCACGGAGACACTGTTCATGATCTTACCATACTGATTTTTTTTTTTTTTTTCCTTTCAGTGATTCTTTTTCAGGGCATGAAGGTGGAGAAATATCACTGAGGCTCAGCAAATATATGAATATGAATGATTGTGTAAGCCTGAAGGCAAGTTCTCACACAGTTTGGATGACTTCTGGCAAGGAATTCGGAGAGAGACCTCAAAAGTTCCCTGTTTGCTTCCAACAACAAGGGGAAAATGCATATATTTACATATGCCTTGTGATTGTTCTCTACATAGTTGACCCAAACCATGCACATAGATATAAAAATATTTTAACTTCACTCTTATATTAAAGTCTTCCACATGATACAGTCCTTGATCATAACAGAGAAATTATTTTGTTATCAAGGGTTGTAACTCAGTTCCCTCTCCCACAGAAGAGATTTCTTAACAATCACATTAATATATCATGTACCTCACTATGTGTTGACTTCGTGGCTGTTGTTTCTTTGGTCATCCATATCCCAAGTTTATAGACTTGTGGTTGGAATAGTGTCTTAGGAAATGGAAAACATGTATAGGAGATTTTTTAGGTTTAAGAGAATTGAAATTCCCAGTTTTGGCATAGAACAAGCTGGGCTGCACATTTTTAAGGACACTGAGAAAAGCCTCTCCCTTTCTATCGTGCCAAATGCCTAAATTCCAGAAAGGAATGAGAAGTCAGGTACATGTGCTGTTAAATGACTGCAAACAGTCTTGTCTCTGGGCTTTGCTGGCTCCTTACAGACAGCAAATCTGTGTTTTTTGTATGAGGACATTTTGGATCATAGTGCAAACTACAATTTTATTCACACATAAGTATGACTAAATATGAAACTTTCATATATGATTTATTTTTATTTTTTTTACTACGTAGCTTTTGATAGTCTTTACTTTGGCATCTGAAATCTCCTTTTGTGTCTGGTTCCCTGATACTACAAGCTGCAAAACCAAGACAGATTCTGAGCCTTCTATTATCTTCATTCTGTAGTGATGGAATAAAAACCAGTTAAACTGGTCATTTGGGGCCATGTACTCTTCTAATAGAAACTGTCTCATGGATTATTTAGAAAAATATGTCTTTAAGAGGATTCTGCTTACAGTGGTCCATGATATAATTAAAGAGAAGATTGTTTTAAAGTTATTATCAATTTGGATTCTCTAAACAAAGGCACTTGAAGGTATCTTGCTTTTCAGAGAACAGGACTTCACAGTCATCTAAAAGTGGAGAGACCTAAAGTCAACAGTCTATTTTCAATACTTAGGCCTGAATTACCAGAGGAAACAATCTTTATGAGCAATAATGTATGCTAAAATAAATCTTCAAAGCCTGCTGAGATACTCAGAGTTGTTTGTCTTTCAGCCACTTAATTCATGTAGCCAAAGCCACAGCAGTTGGCTGATGTGAGATTTGGAATAGTTTACTTTTGTATGGTTTTGAAAACAGCCTTTACATTTGCAATGAAGGTCTGATTATTAAAGCCTTGTTGTATGTGGAAGGTTCCTTCTAAGAGACTTCTACCATTTCTGTGGTGAGGACCTGAGATGGATATGGAGATGCTTCCATAGTCAGTCACTTGCAGAAATGATTTGTAGTCATTATCAGGAATGGTCACAGCTTCCCTATGCTCTAAATTCTCTTTGAAGAACCATATATGTGCGTGAAGTACTAATATATGAGAAAACATTGCTCCCACGGTGTGTCACACGGAGTTTCTTTTTTCCTAACAAAGAAAATGTTTTATGAAAGTGTATTAGAAGCGGCTTTCAATAGGCTGAACAAGGCACAAATCACAGGGAACATCAGGGTGTAATTACACACTTACAGAGAAGTCTACCATGAAAAAGGAAAGGTTTTGTTGTGTTTTTTTTTTTTTTCCTCTGAAAAATAAAAATGACAAGCTCAAATTATGAAGTCTGCTGTGCACAATCAAGTGTGAGGAAGTATCAGCTTACGAATCATTAACAGCCCTAGTTTCATGAACAGAGCATTATCAGCTCTGAGAATCTGAACAAAGCAATTGTCGGCTGCCACCCTTTCTCAACTAGACAATTAAAAATTTCATGTTGTGCAAAGTGAAAACATGAGATCAAACTCAGCAATTGCTCTTGCTCAGCAGATGCGTAAAAGATCCATCATCCTGCCAAAGTGCAGCCTCTTCCAGGGGACATGCGAGAAGATCTGCATTAATATTCAGGGGAGGGTCTGGGTAGAGGTCTGAGCATGGCCATGAGGACATTTGGGTGCCCTCTGTGCACTTGAGGAAGGTTATTCTGGGCAAGCCCTGCCCTGCTGGTGAGGTGAGGGTGAAAGGAGTGGAGCAGAGGCAACATCTGCTTTGAACTTGTGCCAGCTTGGAGAACATGGAAGAAGAGGGGTTTTGAGGCAGATGGAACTCATTTTACTGCTGTTTTAAAAAAAAAGAGTGACTAGTTGGGAAAATGTTCATTGGCATCTTTGTTACCTGTGCAACTCATCAGAAAAAAGAGCTGGTAAGCCACACTTTTCCGTGGGCATGTTGCAGGTGTGAATGCGTTTGTAGCTGCACTCCTATTGTGTTTTCTTGTATGGATTGTCTTTCAGCTTTCCTGCTAAGGGAGAAAAAGCTCTCTCTGCTGCTTAATCCCCTAAAATATCAAAGCACAGCACCAAACAGGATCTAGGCCTTACCTTACTGCGTTCAAGTTTATCCATCTGTGAAATTAGTATAATAGCATTGTTCTGCCTCACAGGGATATTGTGCGTCTGCTTGTTGCTAAAGTGATGCTCCAGGCATGTTTTGAAATGCTTTCTGTTTCCAAAGTGCTTTGTTGGCCTTGGACAATAAAAAGAATGTGTTCACTTTGAGTGGCAAAGACAACAGATTCCTGCACCGGGCTATGAGAAAGAAGGATGATGAGAGGGAAGAACTGAACAGGACTTGGGAGAGCTTCTTTTGGCTGCTGCAGGGCACCAGTCATAGACTCACAGAATCAAAGAGTGGTCTGGATTGGAAGGGACCTTAGAGATCACCTAGTTCCGACCCCCTGCCATGAGCAGCTTCCACTAGACCAAGTTACTCCAAGCCTCATCCAACCTGGCCTTAAATACTTCCAGTGCTGGAAGTATTCAAGCATCCACAGCTTCTCTGGGTGATCTGTTCCAGTGCTTCACCACCCTTACCAGGAAGAACTTCCTAATGTCTAATCTAACCCTGCCCTCTGCCATTTTAAAGCCATTTCAGTCTCAGTGCTGCAACCATCTCACATGTGCATCAACATGGGCCTTTGCAGAGAAAGTCAGAGGCTCTGTAAACCTTCCCTGCTCTTGTGCAAAAAAGCTTTGAAGCCCCTTAGGAAACAGGATAATTAAGCTGAATGCAGAATGGAGAATGACAAGTTTTTTGGCAGCCACCACTGCAAGGGAGCATGCAAAGAACAACCGGTCTTCGACAATTCCCAGTATCAACAAAAAGAACATTTTTTTTCAACTTAAAAGATAGGTTGTAACCCACCTGTCACATAGTGAGTTGACTCTATGATTCAGCCCCATTTTGTGGTGTTTTATATTACTAACATTCAATTACACTGGAAGTTATTTAGGGCAGAATAGATGTTTATGCCTATGAAAGTTTAGTGCAGCGAGACATTTGTTCTGAAGCTACTGGAAGATGAATAACGATGCTAATAACAATAACATGTTTAAATCAGAAAGTGCATTTGTTCATTTTTATTCTTAAATCTCTGATTGTTGCTTCTCAAGAGCTTCTTGCTCCGTATTTTCACTTAATGGAACTGCATTCCTCAGACAAGCTGCTCTGAAGGCTGTTTACTTAATAACTGAGTTGCCTGACTGAGTCAGGGCTGAGAGAGAAAAGAAGAGAGAGAAAATACCAGCCAGCTGAAAAGCCAAGAGAAAGAAGCAGAGAAAGATGGTTTTGTAACCCATCTCTCCCTTCGGGCTATTCATGCAAAATTGTTTATTTCACTTCTGCAAAACTGGGTCTCCTTTTTTTGGAATGACATTTCTGCTGATTTCAAGGTATTTATAGCATGCAGACACTCTGTTTGATTCACTCTGTGTTCCTTATTGACACAATAAAGCTGATCTCCTTGGTATTTAGTGTAAGAACAACCTGTGGGTTTCTCTTTGTACATTGAGGAGCTCAGTATCAATAACCTCACCGAGGGATGAGTCTGTCCCTTTCTTGAAAGACAAGGTCCAATGTAAAAAAAAAATCAGGTTTTCTAAGTGTAACAGAATGACAGAACTAATTCTATTTGTTTTCCATCTTGCTTTAAGTGCTGTTTTACATTTTCAGACTTTGTTTGTGTATGAGAAGAAGCAGAAGCTAATCTTTCACTAAATAAAAATTGATTCTTGCATAACAGGGCTCCTGGAGCTCAGCGTGTAGGAATAAAAAAGCAAATTTTGAGCCTCATGAGCATCAGTAACATCATTAAATTCATGTCATCTGAGGGTTTGAAGCAATATTTCAATGGAACCTAAACTTTTTAAGAGACTAAGTTCCATTAATGAAAACAATTAGATGTTTATGTATCATTTGTGTTTAGGAGAAAATTAGGGACACAAGCATTTTCCTGGGAGATATGAGCTGCGTGATTCTTGAAGATTTTAGCTAACAGTAATATGCTGTTGTAGCCACGTCTGAAAATCAGACCCCATGTCATTTTTAAAATGAAAGTTTAATGGTTTTGATGATTTCTCCTTGGCACCATGAATTTTCAGCTTGATCATAATTTTATGTTTAATTCTAATTAGTTC
>NW_020956077.1:90753-128727 GCF_003031625.1 Empidonax traillii
TTTTTTTTTTTTTTTTTTTTTTTTTTTTTTTTTTTTTTTTTTTTTTTTTTTGTGTGTGTGTGTGTGGGGGGGGTTTGTTTGGTTTGTTGTTTTTTTTTGTTTTGGTTTTTTTTGTTTGATTGGTTTGGTTTGGTTTGGTTTTTTGTTTGTTAAACTAAGCAAAGAAACACTAGAATCTTCAAATTGCATTTTCAGCTTGAGTTTCAGTCCCTTTATTTTGGGTGGCTTGTTAAATTAGGGATTAAGATTTAAATACAATTCACAGCAAATACTACATACAGCACATACCTACTCCAACACTGTGTACAGAGAATAAATGAAAAAGGTGGCATGAATAGTCAGAGCAGTTCCACCTGTTCAAATGACTAATAATTATCCTTTTGTTGCAAGGCCATGTGAATTTTTAGTTCTTCACTTTAGGCTTTCTTGACATTACACCTATTTTGTGTGAATTTTTCCATATTCTATTTTATCCTCAAGAATCTCAGGACAGCCACATTAGACCACAGAGTAATCATTTAAATTATTGCTTTTATTTTACCTGGATTAGTGGTAAAGCCATATTTGCTGAACTGAAGTGTATTAATCAGATCTCTGAGAACTATTTTTTTTTTTTTTTGCCTGTAGGATCTGCATATTTAAATTTCATTTGCTCTCTGGGAAACCTGTCAAAGTCTCTTATTATATCCTTAACATCCTTTCACTCAAATTAAAATATATGCCATTATATCTTCAGTGCAGTAGAAATACTCTGAGACTTGCATAAGTTTTAATTGAACATTTTTAACAGTATCTCTGAAGGAAAAAAAAATAAAAATGGTTTAAGTAACAGACTTCTTCTTTTCAGTCATAAAAATAGCTACTGGAAAGATAAATTCTTGATTGTCCAATAGGGTCAATTTAAAAGTTTTCTTCTCATAAGGCGTGAGTCCTGGATCTCTGAAAATAATCTCAAGCTTCTATCCCAAATTCCTAAACATCTGTACTGAGCAGCAAATGATGAAAACTAAAACTCTGATGTTTAAATAATTTGTTTAAATTAGATTCTAAATATGTTGCTACTGCATTTAAAAATGAGCATCTGGAGGATGCACCAAGCTTTCTTCTATTGCTCACATCTTCCAGTTTTTAGAGCCTGATACATGTCTCTCACTGTTGATCAGGAGAATTAGGGATCATCAAAAAAGAAATTAAAAAAAAAGCTGGAAAAATTCTATTCTCTATCTCATCTCCTTTGTGAAATTCTTTAATTAAAATATTTACCAGCAAAGCTACCCAGATCAATATGAAATTATAAATATTTCATGCACTGCACACAGGCTTTCAAAAAATGCACTTTTCCATAATATTTTGGGAATATTCATTAGGCCTGTGATAAATATTAATTTCATATGAAATTCTTAATATAAGAAAAAGAAAGTATTCAGATAACTGACATATTTCCTATGTAAAGAAAACAACCACCTCAAGACGAACATTTGTTTCAGAAACCATATTTGTCATTTGGTGCCTGGTGACAGAACCAGAGGCACTGGCTGTAAACCAAGACACGGGATGTTCCCTCTGGACATATGGAAATACTTTTTTACTGGGAGGGTGACCAAGCATTGGCAGAGGTTGCCTGAGAGGTTGTGAAATCTCCCATCTTGGAGATATTCAAAAGCCCTCTTGACGTGGTCCTGGGCCACTGGATGTAGGTAGCCCTGTTTGAGCAGGAGGATTGGACCACTTGTCTTCCCAAGGTCCCTTCCAAGTGGAACCATTCTGTGATCCCTTTAATGTGCATTCCATAATATAACAGTCATATTTTATGCCTCCATTCAAGTGGTGAAAAGCAAAGCAAAAATATGAGAAGTGTCCATTGCTTTTGGATCTAATCATAGAATTAGGAAATTAAAGGTTCACAAAATGGTTTGGGTTGAAAGGCACTTTAAAGATCATCCAGTTCCAACCCCTTGCCTTGGGTAGGAACACTTTCCACTAGACCAGGTTGCTCAGAGCTCCATCTAACTTGGCCTTAAACACTTCCAGGGATGGGGCATCCACAATTTTTCTGGGCAACCTGTGCCAGTGCCTCACCACCCTCACAGTGAACAATCTCTTCCTAATATCCAGTCGAAACCCACTCTTTTTGAGTTTAAAGTCAAAACTTTTTGCATTTTGGAAGCTTTCTCTGTATTCTCAGTGGTCCAGATGATAAATCAAAATTTCATTACATGAAGGCTCTATTTTGGCTAATGCTGTGTAAGCACAGAGTGCCTGACTTTGCCACGAGTTCTTCTGTGCCCTGCCAAGGATCACACAGATATTTCATGGCAGAGCCAACACAAACATAGGAAGAGCTGTTTCATAATTCACCAAATGCCTAAATTGCACTTTATTATAGTAATTTTGTAATGCTACTGTCTGCCTACCTTCCACTTTGTGTTGTCCTTCAGTGAACTCCTCAACATTTTATACTGGGTCATTTTATTTATGACTTCTACTGTAACCTTCAGACCTTCTTCCTTCCCTGAAAGCAACTTCCATGTGTTAATCCTTAATGTGAAATTAAGACAGTCCTACTCCAAGAACTGAGGCACAGAGGTATTGAGGGATGGAAGCTGCCAAAATGATGAACATTTAGGGACCTCTATGTAGTGCATCAAGAGATGTGTGTCCAAGAGACACACTCGCAGCACTAATTTGTTATCAATCTACCTGAAGCACGTGGGAGAAGAAACAGGACAATTTTAACATAAATTTTCAGCCTTTCTCATCTCTGGGCCTTTGGCTACTGACTTTCCTGCAGGAAGAAATCCACTGGGAATTCATATTTCATCAGCAGGATTCATCTCACCTAACTTTACACGCGGAAGTGTGAGAGTCTCTTAGTCACTCAGGAATAAGAGAGGGAATTTTTTCTTTAAATAAAGAAACAAAAGGCAATTCCAGAAGGCAATTTAGACAAGTGCTTGGGGTAGCTGGAATAAATCACACACTGGAAATGCCCATTTCTGTCCATTCATAAGAGGAGACAGCTGAATGACTGCTTTAGGAGTCTCCATGTGAGCTGGGCACCCTTGATTCCCTTCACAGACAAAGGAGGAAAATAAGCCCTTTTTAAATGCAATTCATCTAACCAAATGTGCACAGATGATTCACAGCCTGCATGTGTTTTCCTCAATGACTGTTCAGGAGCTTGGGGAGACTGGCTCAAAGATCTCTGTGTCTCAAACCTTCATTCACTTAATGAATCCCAGCAGGACTCTTGCCATGAACTGGGCCCAGAGTTACTCTATTTTTTTTTTATTATTTATATATTTATTTATTTTTGCTTTTCCAAATCAAACAGGAAGATTGTGGTTCAGCTAAATATGATATCCAGAGTTCCTGACTCTTAAGGTAATGTCAGAACACATTCTGCGCTGTTTTCACATTTTCTTACTCGTCTTCAAGTCCTGCTGCTGCCACCTCAGAGGGCTCGTTTCTCTCTACCCTGTGACCTTTTGAATCATGTACTTTCAGCAGCCCTACACATTTCCTCCCTAATCCTGTCATCAGCACATCCTTTCTCATTTCCAGTCCACTCTCCTCTCCACCGTTCAACCACTCTACGTCAATCTTTTCCACTCTCACTCAGATCTTCTGGTGTGCCCCACTTTGAGCCTTTTGTTGATTTTAGAAAAATCTTCATCTATATTTCTCTCCCATTTCCTCCTCTCCTTTTGCACAACTTGTCACTAAATCATTACCTAGATCTCAGACCTCACAGTCTGGAAATACATTGTATGTACAGAGGCTGAGACTAACCTTGCTTCCACATGGCATACACTGTCCAAATCAAAAGTTAGTTTCTATCTTTGACTATAGAACACCCAAATGACAGGATAGGCTTCAGCTGGGATAGGATGGTAGAACTACTGAAATAAGTCCCAAAATTTATTGTATGACTAAAACCAAATAAATTACTGAACTCTAAATATGCTGAGAGTTGGCTTATTTCCTTCAGAAACAAAAAACTGTAGTTGTTTTCACCTCAGATATGAACATATATGTCTGGAAATATTTGAACTACAATAGTCACATTTCTTTCTTCTATTATGCACAGAAGAATAATTTGCAGTTCTACATTTTCACTCATAGGTGGCGATAGAAAATTGATATATTATTTACCATGCTTTTGCTTAAAGATATTCCACAGAGAGTTAGGGAAAGCATAATGAACTTTTGCAGGCATTTAACGTGGTGGATTTTTCTTGTTTTGTGCACCAGGACATTTGTAGAAGGTCGTTTTAAATTGTGTCTGCACATCAAACATACCTGTGTGTACCTCTCCAGATATATATGTAGAAAGAAGTCAGCCTTTGCCTCCTTAGCTTGCCCTTCCTTCCTTACTTTTCCTTCCTTCCTTCCTCCCTCCCTCCCTCCTTTTCTTCTTCCCTTCCGCCCTTAGCTCTTCTGCATTTTATTTCACTATTTTTTCTTTCAATATTTCCTTTATTTCTTTTTTAAATTTTTTTCTCTATTTCTCTCTCCTTCCTCCATACTCACCTGCCTGCTTGACTACCTCCTTCCTTCCCTCACTCTCTCTCCCTCACCATGCTTTCCTCCTTATTTTTCTTCTTCTTCACTCCCCCCCTCATTTCCCTATTAAAGAAAAAAAAAATCACCATTGTGTTTAACTGTTTTGTCCCTCTTGACTTCCAAATGCGATGGATCCAAGGGATCTCTCTGGCTGTGCCTGTGTGTGTGCACACAGATGCTGGTACCTTTCCGAACACTCCCTGTCCCACATGTATCAAAAGACGCAAATGGCACTTCCCAGTGACAATTCCAATATGTTCACTTTCCTACTCACAGCTGTCAGAGTGATGCAATAAAAAATAAACTGAACTTTATGGTAAATGCCTCAGGGTAAATGCAGCTCACATGTGCCATTACAGTATCTCTTTGTTTTGTTCCTTGGAAATATAAATGCCTTCATCTTGAAATACCTTCATATTATTGTCAGTCTAGAAAAGAAAAGGCAAAAAATATTCTTTTAAACAAAATACCTTGCGTCTGCATGCTCTACCTAACAAGTGATTATGCTGGAAGGTATTTACAGGGCTTAAATTAGGACATTTCACTTAGGCTGGAGATCAGACCATAAACTTCCTTATGGTCAATGTAGTCTTTGATGGCTGAACTTTCCCTCTGGAATAGTCATGTAGCCCACCGGGAAAAATCTGTCTATGTCATATCAAGAAATTTAAAAGGATTTATTTGAATATATAAATATACCTGCATCATTTCAGAATATTATGTAGAATATTAGATAGACACAGAGCTATTGGTGTTTAACTAAGGCATTCAAGTTAGGCCAGTAATTGCACAAATCTCCTTTTAAAGATAATGGATAGAGATTTTAAGAGAACAAGTCAGACCTGAGTTGGGCTAACTCAAGTTTCCAGCTGACCCAGCAATTAGACATGTCCATATAAAAAATACATCAAATTTTATCTTCCATAAGCATAGACTTGTAATTTTCATTACCACTGTTCTAGGTCTTACATTAATTTAAAGATTCGATCTACTTGCTAAAATAGAAAAAATCTGATGGACAAGTTATTTTGGAATCTTGTTTTCCACTGTGAACAACACAGGAAGTTTTATAATGAAGAGGGCCTATTGGACTCCATCAAAACCTTGAAGAAAATTTTCTTCCTGGCTTTACTTGGCACTGAAGACTGAATTGGTCTTATTAATTTTGTCCTCAATGGTACACTAAAACCCTTTTGTGGAAGGTTTAGTTTCAGCTTTGTTTCTTTCTTACTGCAAAAAATATTGTGTGATTCAATTTTCAAAGCATGAATGAGATGATAAGAAAATATTCCTGGAGTGGATTTTGCTCTCTAATGTCTCCTGAAAACAAACAATCCCAGACTCCTGCAAGGGAGTTCTCTCAGCCCTTGGTGGCCATCACTTTGCCCACTCCAGCTGTTCTTTGGTCCTCAACTAGTTCTCAGACCAATTTTAGAGCAGCTTAGTAAGTTTGTGACTATTTTGATTAGTGGTGCAATCACTTTTTTTGCAAGAGCTCATGGGAAGTCTATTTACATGCATCTTGGTGTGGAGTATCAACTCCAAGATAAAACAAAACTCTTCTGGAGAAGCAGACAATACACAAATGCCTACCTGCAAAAAAATGTGCATAAACTGTGCTCTCACTGGGGCTCATCAGCACAGTCCAGCTGCTTCTTGTTTACAGTGAGGGCAACATTTTCCCTTACTGGAAAAAATATGGCCAGTCTTTTGTAACAAACACAAGAACTCCCACGAGCTCTTTCAACAAATATTTAGAAAGTCATGGCATGATAAAGAGTAAAGCTAGAACTGAGAAATAAATCTGAGGTGGGGTTTTTGCTCTGCTCTTGAGTTCAAGGCTGATATTTTGATTTCTGCTTTTGGTGCATCTCTAGAAAAAGCTGCTCTGGTGTTCGAGCTGAGAACATAATTAGCAATATTTTTTGCTCAGCTATCATATTCATCTTTCAAACTTATGAATGTACAGATAATGAAAGTCTTAAGTGAACTCATTATTCACTTATTAATATTAATGTATTTCTTCAGCAAACAACTTTTATCAGTGTTTTGTCAAAATAAGGAATGGTGAATATTATAATACAATAAAAATGATCTTTAATTTGGGCCACACTAGTTACCAGCTATGACTAGAAAGAAAAAAAGTCTGAAAAGGGGAGGACAAAGATAGAATGAAATGGATTCAGTACAGAAATTATGAAATTTTAAGCACTGTTTTTTAATTCCTCCCCCGCTTCCAATCCATTGTTCTTTCTCTGTTTCCCCATTTGTCTACTTTAAAATTAGGAAAAATCTGGATAAGAAAAAAAAAAAAAAGAAGTTCACTTTTCTCAAAAGTTTTATAGTTTCTCATAAATTCTTAGGGAAAGCAACATTTTTTAACAACAAGTAAAAAGAAATTATTCTCAAAAAATGTAAATGCTTGACTACAAAATATCACTCAGCAAAGAAATTTCAGCTTCCTTTCACACTCATGGGCTTCAGATCTCTGAAATATCTTAGTAAAACAAGTATGTAAGAGATATGAAGATCTAAAAATTTAAATTTACATTCATGTATTGCTTAGTATTGAGGAAGCTGTTTGGTGACTTTTCAACTTTTTATTTAGTTCTGAGGAAATCACTTTGTTTTTGTTAAAATTGTACCCTTACTTCAGAATCTCCGTCACCACAGTATTTTTTAAAGACATAATGTTAAAGAAACAGCACAAAATTCCCCTTTCAAGGAGTGCAGGAGTTTCCATAGAGGTGAGAGAATCATCTTTGAAGGTTTCTATGGGGTTTTTTGTGACATCATCTTTTCTCAGAGAACTTTAGTACTTCTTCTAAGGCAAAGGAGGTGAGACAATTCACTGCAGCTGGAATCACAAAGGTCCAGGCCACAACATGGTTATATCTCAAGATTTCATCCTTAATACCATGATATTTGTCTGGTTTGCTTCTTTTTTTACATAAGCTTCTGCTGCTCAGTTTTGGTTCCAGAGAACTAAGTTGCCTGACCCTCTAGAATACAGGGAGAACTTGGAAAATATGAGTTATTGGTCAAACAATAACTAAAATGTCCTGCACAGGTTATGTTTAAGGCACATTTTTAATCTTTAGGCAATTTTTTCAGTGATACTGAGCTTCTGACCTTCCCTTAGTTGTGAACAGGTACTTGAGGAGGTTAGCCTGTTAATATCAATAAGTCCAACGTTCATTTCAATGAAAACCCTTTAATACAATTTTGATAATGTGTATAATCTTCTGTTAAGATAAGAGGTGAAAAATAAAGAGCTAGCCCAAAGATGTGTTAAGCTCATGTTCAATTAGAATAGTCTTTTCAAGGAAAGATTTTCTTCCCTCTATTTTACAATAGACCCAGATTTACCCCTAGGAAAAAACTCTTTGGGTATTGTCCTGGCTACACCTTATCCTTGTAAATTGTTCTCAGATTTCGCACTTGGCTCCCAAAAGATTAAATTCCAAATTTCAAAAAATCTACATGCTTTAAGGTATGAACTGTCAAAAGAGGAAAAAACCCCAGAGTGTTAATCTGTGAAAATGACTCATGTAAATGTTTTAATGTTAGCTTTGCTTCCTGGTTGTGTGGGAAACTAGATCACCAAATTCATCTTAATTGCATGTAGATGGCTCGATGTTTTTTGTGAACTTGAACCCGCAGGACCTTATTCAGGATTTAAAAATCTCTGACAGGCTTCGCTGTTTAATGGAATTTGATGGAAGTCAATGGGAAAACCAGAAGAGGGCTTTTTAAACCAAACATGGTACCTTTACCCTACTAAGAGGGTGGTAGACTTATCAAGAACCTTGCTTGTGTCAACTCACACACTGTAAAGTGACCACAAGTAACGTAAAAAAAAATCTCAAGCTGTGCCGGGTCCTGAAGATATGGATTCCCTGCTTCAAGGATTGGTCAGTGATTGACTGAATTTATCATGAAGCATTAGAGGAAGGGCTCCCGTGATAAAAGACTGAAATTGGGCAACTATCTTGAGGTCTTTGTCTTCTTTTTCCCTTGGTAAAATGTTAATTGAAACACAAAACTCTTTAGAGTGGAGACTGCACTTTTGCAAATGTTTTGGCCTTTCCAAATTGAGTAGAAATGTGCAAATTTTAGAAGTGACAAAGCACCTGCAATAACCACTAAAACTGAAGGAACCCGTGGGTGTTCGGCATTTGTTTTACATCTTCACTTCCATTTAAGTTTCGACCGTGTGAGCGCTATTTGAGGCACCCAGAGGGAGACTTTCAAAAGTACTTTTACTACATGTAGGAACAGAACACTGACACAGAAGCTGATAGGATCTGTGTTTCTACATCTCTGGCTAGTTTACATTAAAACAAAAAAATCTCCACCAAAACCAAACCCCCAAAACACCTGGAAGTTTTACTTGCAGTTAATCAAAGAAAAGTGATGATTAGACCCAGCAAATGCAGAGAAAGAGGAGGCTGATAATAAGATTATGGCAAAAACACAGAAAAAGAGAAGATTTCATGTCTTCAGCAAAAGTCAGTGTACCATTTTGCTAAAAGGCAGAGAGACAATGGGAGCTTTGAGTGTGACCAGAATAAGGAAAAGAGAAAGGAGACCCTCATGAAAGGTGTCACAGTTAGAGATCAGCAAATGCAAACGACAACTTTATTTCTGAGTTGCAGCAGAGATTTCTCCTGATCATGTTCAGTGTTGTCCCCAGTCCCATGTACATCTAATTAAAAGCCACTAATTTAAATACATCATAGTTGATTTATACCAGATAGGGTCAATAACAGCTGCTAAAGCCTTTTGTACAATTTAGCCTACAGCAAAATGTTAGAATTCATGCCCCCAGCATTCCTGTAGTCAGGGATATCTTGGGTTGCTATTATGTCAACATGATGAAAGTGTTACAGATTTGCCTTTAATACTACAAAGTTGCTCTAAAAAGACAATTATTTAACTGGAGGAGGTTTCCTTCATGTTGTCAGTACAGTGATAAAATGAGTAAAAAATCAAGAAACAACTTAGAGAGGAAGTATAAAATTTTCTTTAAGAAAATAGAAATAAAAATAAAATTACAAGCTCTGTAGCCTGGTTAAGCTGAGTTGCAGCCAATAGAACTTATTTTCATAGTCAAGGAAAAATGTAAGAAGGCGGAAATTGTGATAATAATTTGAAAAATAAAGATTTGTAGCTGGAACTGGAGATATACAGCTGAAAAGTGCCTGTGAGTAATAGGTATGGAATGGTGTGGGAGAGAGGTGTCAAAGACACAATGGAAAGACACCACTAGAAGCTAATGCATGACAATGCCAGGTGACTATAGCTGTGACCCAGACTGTTAAAATGAGAAGGGAATTAGGCACCAATATGCCGTTGAAATTCAATTTCATCTGAGTTTACCTTCTTTTCATTAGGGCTCTGCTAGTTATTGCTTTTTTTGTTTACCCTCTTTTAGAAAAAACACAGTGTTTCAACTGATCTGAACTGAGATAATTTTTTTGTTAAAAGTCATTCTTGCTAAAAGTCAAACAAAAGCTTTGCCTCATCTAGAAGCACAATGTTTTCCTTTTAAAATTAAGTCCTGAATCAGAAATGTGACAGCATTTGAGTCTTGTCTTTCACTTGCGAGCACAGAGTACTAGATAATGTTTTTTGACTTTTCTTCTTCACTAACCTGAATCATCCTGTCTATCCACTTAGGGGCAGGTCCACTGTGAAGCTGACTGTGCTGAAGTCACCTCTTCTCAATTTCTTCTTGTTTTCCTCCACATGCATGAATGACATTCTCAATGGACTACAGAGAAAAACAAAACCAAACAAAACAAAGAGACTTCCATCGTGCTGCTGATGGGACTTTCCAAGAAAGTCTTCCAGGAAGCATTTCTTCACAGAAAGGGTAATTAAACATTGGAATGGGCTGCCCAGGGAGGTGGTTGAGTCACCATCCCTGGGAATGTTTAAGGAAAGACTGGATGGGGCCCTGGTCTTGTTGACGTGATGGTGTTGGTTGTCATGGTGATGTCGGGTCACTGGTGATCTCAGAGGTCTTTTCCAGCCTAATTGATTCAGTGATTCTGTGTGATAAAACCAGTTCCTATTGCCAGTCTGATCCTAGGATGCATCAGACTGGGTACTCCGAGAAATTTCATGTATTGATGGAATTAAACACTGAGGTCTCAGAATAGTTTACCTGGAGGTGTCGACACAGCTAAGCTGCTGGTATAGTTAAAGGAAACATAGGGAAAATTCAGTGAGTTCTAGAACTCAGTTACTTTGTCTAAATGAATGTGTCTTGCCATTTGAGGTCCCACTTGGCTCTCACCTGCATTTTCAGCAGGACTTGTGTCTCCTACAAGTACTGTGTCATGTTTGTCCAAAACATGTTTGGACCTGTTTCAAATACTCCAGGATGTCTCCCTGACTGAAAGCAGTGATGGTTGTGCTGCTCAGTTTATCAGCTCACCCTTAAGTAGTTATCTAGGACAGCATCCAGTTGTCTTCTGTAATTTTGGGTTCTGACAGATATCTTGCTTGGCCTCTAGCTGCTGCTTCACAATGGTGTCACTTCCCATAAACCCTATATTGGTCAGTCCAGTAGGAATGCCTTAGGCATTTCTAAAGGCCCCACCTATTTAAGTTTCAGGAAGCTTTAGCAGTTAAATTCTACTCTTCATGGCTGGTCAGCTAAGTAGCTGCCCTAGATACAATGCTTGTTGGTTGTATCTGTCAGGAGATTAAGTACTCAGCTCACATATAGACACTTAAATATATGTTATTTTGTCTTAAAAGCAATCCCTCACTAAGAATCACTCATGGATTGTTAGAATTTTATATGTAATCTTGAGCGTGTTGACTACCAGAAAAATATTCTTTTCATTCCCTTTTCCAGCAAAGCTCTTGTTTGAGACACCTTGATCTCAGTGAAAATTCAGAAATTGAGGTGTAATGACTAAAACAAAGGTTTACACAGATCAGAATTAGTTTCTTAGCAACAGAACTGGGTGTATATTGCAAATCAAGAGAAACTTGTAGACAAAGTTTCACTGAAGCTCCTCCCTGGTGATGGGAAACCAATCTCAGTAGTAAACTATTTATCAGGACTGCATGTTTGTCCCTTATCTTAGTGTAAAGCCTCTAAATAATATATAAATAAATAAACACATATTTGAGGGAGAAAATGTGCACTTTCTGTGGAATGTCAAATAGTGGGATTTTGCTCATCACCTATTTTTGATGGAAAGCCCCGTTGCCTTTTCCAATACCTATTTCATTTAGATAGACTTGATCCCTCCTGAACCAGTGTCACTGATATCTAAAATGTCTAATGCATCATTCTCACATGGATGTTTTTCCTCTTCTTTCAATATACTCAGCAAAAACTGAAGAAAATATTTTGGAATCTATTGGTGGTTCTATCCAGACATTCATCAGTGTCAAATGTCCCATAACAAATGAATCTGGTGGAGAAACCAGCCAAAGTCTATTATAAAATTGTAAATCAAAGCCAGCATTTTGACTTCAGTTCAGGACATGTAACTGGAAGCATTTACTATCTTGGATACCTGTGTCCCCCCCCCCCGTAAGAGAAAAAAAGGCAAACAACAGTGCTCCTCACTCAGAAGTTTTGATTTTGAGACAGTATTGCCTCATGTGACAGATTAGGGTCAGCAAGTTTACGTTAATTTTTTTGGCATATGGACAATTGTTACGGTCAATCTAAAATTAGATCCTGGTCCCTCAAAGAACAAGACATTTTTCTTTAAAACAACCTTTTTGTAATCTGATATTTAAAATTTAACAACAGAAGCAAAACTGGAATCTTAAAAAAATAAAACATTTCTCTTTCTTTTCTCCATAGGAGATAAGAAGACAAAAGCAGCCTGATCATTAAAAAAAAAATAAAAAATCAGATATAGACTTGGATGGAATAGAATAGATTCTATTTGGACTTGGATTGAAATAGGTAAAACAATCTGAATTTGAAGGAAAGTTGTGGTCTTGGAACAAATTAAGAAAGAGAACATTATTGGAAGAAAGATGCAAGTATCTTTCAAAGGGAGCTTTGTAATATTTGGAAGAATAAAAGAATCATTCAATAGTTAACTAAAATGGATTGAGATTCCAACCCTTTTGAGTCTTGTCTATCTCTAGCCCTAGTTACTGTGAAATTCCTTGACAACAGTAATAAAGCATTTACAGAGAGTCTTGACTTTTGCCCACCTGAAACATTCTTCTTCTATTGATTTAGAAAGCTTTGGGGGCAAAAATTCTGTGAAGCAATGAGGCTATTCAATATTAGACAAAGGGATAAAGCATACAATACTGGAGACATATTTTCCCTTTGCCTATGAAATGTTTCAAAGAAAACTGCTTCTTTCAACACTGCAGACCTTGTGGGAAATGACCTGTACACTGGATAAGTTGACAGGCACAGTAGGGGATTTCATTACACCTCAGAATTTGACTGGCACAACCAGCTCTCTCTGGCTCTCTGTAACCCCTGGCAAGTGCTTGGAATTGAATCTGTAAATGTTAATCAATATTTCAGGCCTATTAAATAAAGAAAGGCATTGTGGAAATCAAAGCATAACGGCTAGCATGATGCTGTACCATGACTTCCAGGCCATCAAAAAACCTTGTAGGGAGCAAAAGAGCAAATATTTTAATAAAACAATTACCTCTACGATTTCAAACCTGCAGAGGAATGTTACATCTCCAACCCTATCACACTAACTTAATTTTCATTTCAAACAGGTCAGTGAACAGGAGCAACTCAATACAGATATTTAATGAGTCTTTAAGATGCTGTCCTAAATCTTTGGGAAAGTAAAAGCACACCATGTGTTTAAAAACATCTGCAGGCACATCCATTTTTTCCTAAAGATGAAATGGGGCAGAACTGTGCCCAAAGCTTAAGGGAGTTTCACCATGGATTTCAGTGGATACAGGCACTGATTGAGATTCATGGGTGGGACTGATTTAACACAGCTGTAGGCAGCCTCACCATAGGCACCTGTGGTTGGTTGTGCCGGTCACCTGAGGCTCACTTTGGAGAGAAATGAGAATTTCTGGAGTGCAATTTATTTCATGCTAAAGCCAATGTCTAAAATAGGTCAAATGAATTGTACCTTAAAGCCCTCTGGTCTCTGAAGTGATTACAAAGAGAGCCACAGGTAGCCAAAGCGACTGAGCAACAGGCATCCAAAGTCAGAGGAGATGAATCACTACATCCCCGTGTACCTTGTAGTGCATGGACACAACCAGACTGCAAAAGGCAAGTGAACCTGTGCTACCCTCAGGCAAGTGTGTAGAAGGGTAACATAACAAAAAAAAAAAAAAAAAAAAAAAAAAAAAAAAAAAAAAAAAAAAAAAAAAAAAAAAAAAAAAAAAAAAAAAAAAAAAAAAAAAAAAAAAAAAAAAAAAAAAAAAAAAAAAAAAAAGGTTAAATAATTTCAGGATTTTAAAGTATTTCCCTGTTGTGAGGTTTGAAATAGGTCGATAGGAGTATATGTGTCTATATCAAACACCCACTGAGTGAAAAGTTATCTCTAATTTCTTCTTCCCTCAACAAAGCAAAACAAAAATCCATCTGTTTGGCCACAAAGTGGTAACTTGTTGCAGAAGGAAGTGGTTACTCTTGATTTCTTCAGAGTACTGGTAGCTGTGGGAGCTGAATTTTGATATGGATACTGCTTGTGAACTTTACAATCTTACCCTGCCTCTAAGATGGGAAGTGTCTCCTGCAAAAGTAAATCCTCACTTCTTCGTGAAGCAATCACCACGAAGTGCTGAAAAAAAGTGGAGAAAGTTTCAAATTCTTTCAGAATTAGCTTAAAAAATAATATTGCCATTGGCAGTTTTAAGATAGTGATATGTCTATCTCATTCCGACCAGTGAAGACAAGAGATTAACATTCCTTTAGTAATATTGTAATGAAAAGAAATATAAATTTAAAAAAAAAAGTAGAGTGCTACTCATTTATTATGATGCCATGATATAAGTAAAGAAACTGGTGATTGATGGAAACCTGTGTAATTGTTGGATACCTGTTCTATGCTGTCCCTGTAAACTCAAGAATTTTCTTTGTTATTTACGTAGAGCTGAAATCTTCATAGACAGGCCCTCCTTTTCAAGAAAACAATTTATGAAGTTGAATTTGATGGTAGATCGTGTTCTGTTCCTTGGAGTGGTGGAACTAGTTATTTTGGTAAATGAGTTTTTTTGATGTTTTTTTAAGGTGGAGAGGAAATATCAAGACTTCCTCAGAAGAGTCACAAGAACTCTACAGGCTATCACTCAACTCAAGCAATGATTTTCTGAACATGTGGAGGTGTATCTTAGACCCTCAGAGATGTCCTGTGTGCCAGAGGCTTTGGGCCACCTCAGAATTTTGTTCTCCAGGAAACAGAGCCAAGACCATCACACATGAACCAGTAGCTCCATGAAATGCCATTTGTCCCAGGCTGTGTGTGACAATACTTGTTTGTCCTTGAATAAATACTTTAGGTCCTGAAGCTGTGGAAAACTACAGTTCCTTGCAAGGATGGACACATTATGGCAGATCTCTGCAGGGTGGAGGGGGTTGGTGTTCATAGGAGACCTTCAAACCTCCTGCCCATGAGCTTGCAGACATCCAAAGGGACAGAAGGATGCAGAGCACCACTCTTCCTTGTCATGGGTTCACCCTCCAGCACTCCTAAGTGAAACTTTAGTCCTAATAATTTCTTTTCATTTCATTTTTTTCTTCTCTCTCCCCTGTTAAATAAAGCACCTGTTATTTACAGCTCTCATCAGCCTGCTCCCAATCTAATGAGACTGCAGAAAGTTTGCCTGCAAACTCCCACTCCTTCTGTCAACTTGATTATCTGGGGATGCCTTGTGAAGCTATTCATGCTCTATCACCACCTCCTGCTTCCTCACCTTCTTTCCCCTCTCCTTAGCTGAGGCATGTGCTTGCCTGTCATCTCTCCTCATGTCACTCCTGCCGGGTTGTGTAAGATACAAAAGCTACAAAAGTACATTTAATTTACTAGTGTTGTAACGTGGGCCTTCCCCCACCTTGTTTCAACTATCCCCACTGTAATTTGAGAATCTGTCATATTCTCACAATGACAGAGCAAGTTCTCCCAGTGGTGCTCTGGCTTTCCTTTCTTTCAAGTTTGGATGGAAAATAGGAAGCCTGGGAAAGGTACCTTTAATTCCCAGTAAATAAGAAAAAGTTTGGTGATTGTGCAATTAGAGTAGATCTTGCAGCTTAGAGAATTAAGAGAATATTCCTTCAAGAGAACTAAGTCACTGAGGATGCCTTATGTGAAACTGCTTCATGGGAATCAATATAAAATGTTCTCACAGGAAAGCTGTTGATGGAAATGCCTTGATAATGGTTTCTGAAAAGTTTGGTCTGTGAAAGGGGACTGATGCAATGATAAGCACATAAGCTGAACTGTAGCAAGTCATGGAATCATTGAATGGTTTAGGTTGGCAGAAACCATAGAGACCATCTGTCTTCAAACCCCCTGCCATGGGCAGGGACATCTTCCACTAGACCAGTTTGCTCAGAACCACATCCGACCTGGCCTTGAACATATCCAGGGATGGGGATGCCACAGCTTCTCCTGGAAAGCTGTCCAATCCAATGTCCTAGACCTTGGAGACATTGAACCAGGGGATGACACCTCTGAACTCCACGAGATACATCACGTGTGTAGAGTTTAGCAGTTTCATGCTGGCTATGATGAAGATCTGACTTAGAAACCACCCTCAAACCCACAAAAACCTTGACAATTTCAAGTGTATACTGTTCCATGGGGTATTTGGAAAGACCTGCCATGTGAACACCAGAACCACTACAAGGGAGAGGAGGCACTCAAGTTTTCATGAGTCTGAAATCTTTGAGGTGAACATTTTTAAAGCAATAAATGACTGGTAATGTTGGCATCAGGGTGGTAAGGCTCAAAGAATCAAATGTTTATGCCATAATAATAATAATAATAATAATAATAATAATAGTAACAATTAACTGATGTTATTAACTCATCAAGTGCTGTTGCAGCACAAGAAAGCCATTCCCTCAGAATGCTGCACACAACATTACTCTACAAACCAGTCCTAGACCTGATCATTCAGCTCTCCCTGCCTGCCTAGAGTTCATGTTCCTCCTTTCCACCACCTACCTCTCTAGGTCTTCTTGCTTGTCCCAAGCTTGCCTTCAACCTGGTGCCTGACCTGATTTAGGATACTGGCATCCAAATTTGTCTTTCTCCTCTCTCCTCCTTTTGCTGTCTAGTGCAAAACTGAGAATGTGTAAAAGTCAGTACTTTTATTTCTCTTAAGCTGTAA
This sequence comes from Empidonax traillii, assembly GCF_003031625.1. Lineage (NCBI taxonomy): Eukaryota > Metazoa > Chordata > Aves > Passeriformes > Tyrannidae > Empidonax > Empidonax traillii. The sequence continues at coordinate 107,641 of NW_020956077.1, forward strand.
GTTCACAAACCTCTATTTTGAGCTGCTTGGTCTGACATGGTCTGAGGGTTCCTACAGGAGCAGGACTGTCTGGCCAAGTCAGGTGGAAGTACGTGCAAAACAGACTGGGTGGAGGATCACTTTTTACAGAATGTGGGTTTCATCACACTTGGATCATTTGTCTCCAGGCACGTGGAAAGATAACTAGAATTGTAAAATGGGTGAAGAAATGCTATCAAACTCTATGGGATATACTGGACCTGGAAGTCTGTATCCCTCCTCAGTTTCACTTGTGCACAACATCCTTCCTCTCTTTATGATTCAGACTGCTGAAAGGAGGACTTTGTAAAATGGTTATCATCCTCCTTGCTATCAGAGGTGGCTGTGTGTGGGCTCTGGTACACAAATCTTCCATTGAAGCACTTAGTTGGAGATCTGTTTATAGAAGCATTTGGGTTTAAATTCTGATTCATTCATATCAATGAGGAGCAAGACCCTCAAGAGTAACAGCTAAGGGTCACTGGGATGAGTTTGGGTGTAGAAGAGATTTCTGTGAAGGCTGGGGCTTATGCTAAGCAGGCCTGAAAAATATGAAGTTTCATTTTTGTAGCTGTAAAAATTTTACACAATGCAGTGTCTATGGAAAAGATCTAAAGCTGTGTCCATTCCTGATTTCTCCATGGCTCTCACGTTTGAAGTTTTTACAAAGTGAATGTTAGCTGTCCAATAAGGGTGATTGCCTAAAAGACTTTCTTCCTACTTAGAATTTACGCATATTCCTGCTGTTTTCAGAAGGATGGCCTACAAAAATGAAGGCTGGAAGAAAGAGAGAGGCAAATTAGGCAGGACTATGCATGTTCAGCAGGGAATATAGAGAGATGGTGCAAGGAACTGATCTCTTTGCAAAGAGTCAGTTTCCCATGACAAATTCCAAGAGTATTCTCCCAAGGGTTTAGTGATCAGATTTGTCCTCTATTCGATTCTACATTAGTATTTATGAGCCTAAAGGATAGTTCTTTTTGTATTTACATATCTAGTATTATTTGTGTTTGTCGAACAAATTTTTTTGGGGGTGCTTGTCCTCATAGATCTCACACAGACTGTTTTTAGCAGTCTGAATCCTAATAGTTCAGAAGCAAACGAATCAGCTAATTGATACTCAAAGTGCCTCCTGTTTCCAGGCTCTCCAAGCGACATTGCTGGCAACTCTGTTCATGGCGTCCCCAGGCCTTTCTCTCTTATTTGGTTTGATCTTTGAAAAATCATGGTATAAGTGGTAATCTGGGACAGGACTCTAGCCCACTGATGCACACTGAAGGATAATGAAAGCTAAAGTGTCTAGCTAGCTGTAAAGTATTTCCCTATCTGTAGCTTAATACAAATATAAGGAAGAGTATGTAACCACAGAATACATTCCTATTGCTTCAAAAATAGTATCAGAAATATGAGAGTCAGAATAGTTACATTAATTCACTTTAAAACGTTGAATATTGCGACCTGGACGAGGACTTTGTGGATTAGAGCAGGTTATTAAGAAGTTATTTCATCATTAAAAACGTAAGCTTCCTTTCCTTAGGAAAACAGATTTTTTAATTATTTTTGCTTCAGAAGGCTGCTGAGTGAAACTCATATAATGGCACCAACTGTCAAACTTATCATGTCTCAATTATATTAACACCTTCTTTTGAAGTTCCTAACATGTAAAATGCAATTTACTATAAAAGGTTTCAACACCTACTGAAAGGAATTCAGAAGTAGAGAAATGCTGCATTTCAGCATGAGCTTTGGAGAGTTCAGGCAGTTTCTCTGCTGCTGCTTAGAAATCTTGTGTGCTGGGGAAATTGGTGGTGTGTTCTCCTAGCTTAATAATAGGAAAAGAGGGAGAAAATACCAGTGTTTATTTGAGAGGTTTGGAAATGCTCAAATGTAACATGGATGATGACCTGGAGATCAGCAAAGCAGGTCAGCTAGCACAAAACCAGCCTCTACTAAAATTTACTAAAAAAAACTTCTGTGTGGTTTAAATTCAATGTCACTGCATGGACTGTGATTCTTACTGTCACTTTTTCACCCCTTAAACCCAAAAGAATTCTGCTGAAATGAAAGGGAAAAACATCTTTGCAAAACTTGCCCATGACAGGGAGAACACAATTAAAGGGTTTTATCCTGGTTTTTGAAAGTTAAACTCTTTTGAGTAGATTTTCTCTCTGTCTGGAGCTAATATGTCAGGTTTTATAAACACACAAAACTTCAGAATTTCAACTATGTTACTACATTGTTGAACATCATAATTGAAATGATTACACTCAATGGGATACACCCCTGGAAGTGTTCTAGGTCAGGTTAGACGGTGCTTGAAGCATCTTGGTCTAGTGGAAGGTGTCCCTGCCCATGGCAGGGGGTTGGAAAGAGATGATTTTTAATGTCCCTTCCAAATCAAACCATTCTATGATTCTCTGTAGTTGAGTAAACCTTTTTCAGATTTAGGGAAAGAGCTTTATCAGTGTTTTAGTTTTGTACCAATATAACTGATACCAAACACAGTCATAAAAGTATCATCATAAATGTGTCCCAGTTTCTGATTTCCATGTTTCAATAGTTAGACCCCTATCCGAAATCACCTTCTGAGGACAAAATCAGTATTTGCAATAGGTCACAAATTGTTACTTGGATAATTCATAGGAAACTTTTCAAGATTTCTTTTCTTTACCTCCATTGTACTTCAAAGGCCTAAGTTATCCCACATGAATATGCTTCTCCATCTGCAGCTGCCACTCATTTTCTCTGAGGCAAGAATTTTGTGTTCTTCTCTTTCTAGATGGTTGACAGGGATGTCTGGTTTTCAGGGAGCTGGAAATACTTAGTATTTATAAGAGCTCCTTTCAGATTCATTCCAAGTGGGACACCTAAAAACCCACAAAGGTATTCAAATCCCAGAGTAATTTTGTAAATCTTAGCAATGTGCTTTCAACAACAAATGGCACGAATCTAGTTTTAGAGAGCCTTCTTCCAATCGTTTCTACCTGGAAGTCATGATTCTGCAATTGAAGTGAAAGCTCTTTGAAAGCTATTCTTCTCCTCCCTAGGTACAAATGAGCTATTTATTTATGACTGAAGAAGTGTTTTCCTGTTCAGCTATCATTTTTTTTTATAGTTAAGTTATAAATAACTATTGTAACAAAGCCTTAGGCTTCTGAGCTCCAGATAAGGCTGAATGCACTTTATGAGAAGCAGAACATCTTTGGACAAAATGCCTGGAATGGAAACAACAAAGACAAGTGGATTATGTAATCTGAACACAAACACTCCTCTTCCCCCCCGTCCTATCACTGTCCACTGAATTCTGCATCATGTACAAAGCACAGCAGGCATTCAAATGAAGCTCTAATGTGTCATTGTCATTACCACAGCATTATTTACTACTGCTCTGTAAGATTTCTATGGGGAGAATTTCACAGCTGAGAAAGATCATGTTTTATTGTGAGCAAATGTAAAGTAATTTTTGTTTCCAAAGACTAAGGAGAATGAAACTAAGAGTCCAACTTTTTCCTGTCTCATTATGCCCATGTTTTCCCCCCCATATACCTTTTTTCACAGCTCTTCAAATGAGGAGATCAAGATTAAGACTGCTGAGCTGATAAAGGTAAAGTTTGCCTTTGTGTAAAGCCATGATTTTACTCTCCTAAAAAAACCATCCAGTTCTTTACAAATATTAGATAACAACCTTGAGCTCTCAACATAATCCTGTAGTCTGGGGACATGGGGTAATTAATACTGAGAAACAAACCAAATTCCCCATCTTTATATGCTGTCTTTGCTTTTAAATATGTTTCCATGGCTTTGATGAGTTTCTCTAAATAACAAATTCTGATCATATTTCTTTATGTTTGCCTCCAAGTTTAGCAATTAAGTCTGTATTTAAGCATTAAATAAATGATAGACCATCTCAGAAGTTGCATAAGTTCCCTGGCTGGTAGAAAGAAGCATGAAGCACTATTTATTACTTTGAAATCAGCAAAAAGTGGATAAATTCTTTTGCCTTTGTTTTCACTGAGCCTTGACAGAAGACATTTTAGATAACCGATGAACTAAACAGTTGCAAGAGGTTTTACCATTTAGAGATGACCACATAATTTAGGAAACAAAATAGATACAGTTATCATTGTGAGTAGATAATAAACAGGAAAGGCAGGCATTAATGTAATTTCTCATAGAGCTTTTCCCTGTTATGATCACTCCTAGCTTTGTTGCCTCTCCTAATCTGCATTGCAGTCATATTTTAGCTGGAAAGCGCCCATTTCCCTACGTTACTGTGCCTGATTTTTTACATCCAAGAAAATTTCAATAGAAAATGCTTTAGTGCATTTAGAGACATGCAATTCTAGAAAGGGTATATGATGAACTGGGGTTATAGGCAGATTAATTCCTGTTTAGTATCATTAAAGGGGGACTTGATCTTTTTGTGTAAATGTGTCCTTCAGTCCGTACATAAAACTATCAATCTACAAAGCTCATGACTTTGAAGAATGCAAGTACAATGGATACCTTTAATAACAGTTGTGATGGACTTGGTGAACCCCCAAAGTGTCTGCCATGTGGGGTTGACTCGTACATAGGTCAGGAGGATGGTCAGGACATGGGCCATTTAGCAGCATGGTCAGAACCAAGCAAGGTATATCACGAACTCCAGCTACCAGTAGGATGTTCTGGGATGTGACCCAGCCAAAATTACAGTATCTAGGTGGGAAATTAAGATCTGTCTTTATGTACCTTTAGCTCAAAAGTTCACTAACCTGACCATTACCTTTCCAGCCTTTGGGAATGGCTTTACACTGGCTACTGAGCTCTGTGTTGTAGCACTATTGCTAGGCCTGAACCAGCTAAGTGACAAAAATCTATTTAACCTAAAATCACAGGAGCAAATAACCTGCGTTGGTATGTTAATAATAAATGCACTTTTCAAGTGGTTTTACTCTGAGGTGATTTGGTCTCTGTCTTTTTCTTTTTCCCATCTAGGACAGCTGAGTTGTTTGCTGGACGTCCACGACAGTGTTTTCCAGGCTTTTTCACCAGGGAAATAAAAGAGAGAATTCTGTCAGCACACGCTCAAAGCGCTGTGCAGACATTAATTAACAAGCGAGAGATGATGAACAAGTGGTGAAAAGTTTCAATGCTTCTGTCTCGCCTTGAAAACCTGAGCAAAATGGCCCGAGCTTCCCTGGACCAGCCAACTATAAATGCCAGCTGGGAACAGCATGACAGTGTTCAGACTCAAAGTCTGCAGTCAAACTGTCAGTGGCATCTAATTAGCGGAGTTCTAGATCAAGAATAAAATGTGTTTGACTCTTTATAAATATGATGTGTAAAAATGTTACATAATGACATGCTGCTGCTCTACATCCCCCTTAATGTTTTGACAAGGGGCGTCAAGTAGTGAAAAACTGCAAAGTGCCAAAGTATTTCAGCTACTTCGTGTTAGCGACTGAATTCTCCATTTCAGTGTCTTCTGTGCCAGGGTCCAGAAATGGGCCGGGCTCTGGGAATAAGTGAAAGTTGTTCATTTTTATGATCTGTTAGATTCTTTTTTTTTTTTTAATAATTTTTAACAAAAATTGGAATATCTAAAACGTGTTAGAGAGGAGATTTCAACTGACACAGTTCAACTGCCTCTGTCAGTTGAAATCTCTCTGCAGAGGACTCAAGCCCAGGGTTACTTCTTCAGGACACCTTCTGTGGTCTTAGGCACATTTTTAAAAACAAAATTCCTGCTGTTGGCTATTAAATTTGTGTTTCACACTTTGTGGGTGCTTGGTACAGGGTCTGTGGGTCATCTACTTTGAAGAAATCAAGGAGTTCACAAGTAAAATTGATTATCAGACTCATTCTTTCAGGAAAACAATAAAATAATGGAAACAGATGCACTTTATAGTGGTCTATTTTAATTCGTTACCAGAAAAAAAGAAGCCTTGCATAATTCACTGGTAAATGGGAGTCTCAATTTATCCCTGTGAATTTTTGGCACTATAAGGGTTAGAATCATATTTTTCTTTTGCTCCCTTAGTAGCTGAAACAGAGAGGTACCCAGTCAAAATCTGTTCTATTCTACTAAGATCTTTCTTGTTTTAACTGACAATAGATCAAATCTGAAATTATTAGGCTGTTGACTTAGGTACCAGAGTTATGCAACTAAACTAAGTGAGGTAAAAGCAGGTCAACCTTTGCCTCTCCTTCTCCTTCTCTAAATATTATAAACTCTTTGTCTAACAGTAGTGCTATGCACAAAAATTCAATAATCCTTGTGAAACCCATGGATGTTACAAAAGAGAGGCAGTGTGGAAATGCTGGGAAGAAATCAAGCATTCTGTCTTTGGAGCAAAGTCTGAATATTGTACAGTAAATGAAGCTCGAGAAGATGGAATAAAATCAAAAAACCACAAAGTATTGTCTTTCTGTTCATCAGTAGCTGACTGTCCACTCTGTTCTATAAATGAGGCGGGGACCTTGAAGAAAAACATTCATGTAGTTAAAATAAAAGAGGTACGAGGGGCAAGTAGGTGGTTTTTTTCCTAAGGTTTGAAGAATTGTCTTTTTAAGTATGAATTTAGTTAAAAGACTTTTTTCTTTTTTAAAACTATACATATATGCAATAGAAATGTAGTTTTCCTATGATTATATTTATTCATTATGAAACACTTTCTGGTGAATTGCTGGAACATGCAACTGACACAAGAATATTAATACATTAGTAATTTAGGTATTGAAGAGGCTGAGATGCAGGTGACTATGTCTGTGGAATATAAATGCCAGCTAATGCAGCACAAAAGTGCAGAGTGACTAACTAAAATTACCTAACTGTTACAAACAGGTCTCCACAGCTATAAAGCAAAGATCTGAATCTTTGCTCATTTACGTGAGTTTTATGCTTTGGGAGCTCCTAATTTACACAGATGTCAGAGAAAAGCGAATCAGCCCAATTATAGTCTGAATTTATTGTGCCATCACATTAGCCAATTTAGCTGTTTCAGTGATGACCACATCATTAACATCTTTTCAGGACAGCAATAATGGAGTCATTTTTATTGCTGTAATTAATACTGATGGCAATGAAACAAGCAATATAGCTACTTGACTCATATATATTGCAGAAAAGTATTGCAAATGTAAGTAACTTCCTGATATTTTTTTCCTGTTATTGCTAGTTATACAAGCTCATACTAGTCAGAGTTATTTCAGGTAATTCCATATAATTTATGCTGAAATATATATAAAAGAAATTATCCTCAAAACAAATTTCAGCCATAGCACAAAAAATGTTTCATGAGTCACAGACAAGTAACCCTGTCATCTGTCTTAGATAAAACATCTAACTATTAGAGTTTCAGGGTTCCCTAAGGAAACTTGGGATAGAATAATAGAAATATAAAAAAGGAAAAATATCCCAAACATTCATTTTGGAGTAATCCCTAAAGAAAAAAAAATCCTTCCCTTGCAAAATATTATCTAGCAGAAGAATGTAGCAAGTGAAGGGTATGTTTTTGTATTGTTCTTAAAAATAAGGGAAGTTGGGCTAAAACTTTAGTGATAATTCACTTTTATAACGCAGAATCATAGATCATCTGTACCTCACTTCTTTTGTCTCTCACAAAAAAAAAAAAAAAAAAAAAAAAAAAAAAGAAAGACTTTTTAGGATGTATTGTAAAGCTTATTATTCCTCTCATAAATATGAAGCAAATTTGCAGTTGCCTGATTTAAAATCATTTAGAGATGAAGATTTTTTTTCTATAGGGCCACCATTCCAGTTTCCATGGCACGACAAAATTACATTATGTACTCTATAAGGAAAGACAATACTTTCTCCAAGTCAGAATTAGACAGACCAGATTCTTACTTGTCAACACACGTGTACATTCATAAAAATACGGAAACTGTCAATTTATGACCTATTCAAACTACTTCCCTTTTGGATCCATTGGTTCCTGCCCTTAATACAACTGCTCTTTCTTTCACTCTAGAAGTTTCTTCCAGCTTCTTGTACTGGTAGCTGGCAGATGTTTCCAATGGGAAAACATTGTCAAAGATTTCAGGGTGTATATTCAAAAATATTAAAAATATGGGCCTGATCCTCACCTGGTGAAGATGTTCATGGTTACCCCAAAAGTCAGCTTGTTCCACCATTTTATATCAGTCAAGGCTTAGGAACTAAAGCCTAGTTTTTACAAGAGGCTTTGAGAGAGGAAGATCTTTTAAACCATAGAGGACCAAGGTCTAATTTGATGAAACAAAGGAATCAATTTTTACAGGGAGATAACTCCCCTATAAATCTTGAAAGCTGTTTATAAGACAGTTTATTGTATGTGTTTATCCCCCTTTCAAATACAGTGCCAATGGGTTATTTTAAAGTGGGAATTAAAGTATTTTGAGAAGAAAATTTGTGAATTCCTCTACATTTTCGGCTGTAGTTTTTTTCAATAAGCACTAGGTAAAAAATTAAATTGGAACCACAATTCTCTAGAAAAAGAGTAGACATAAGTATCAATGATTTAACCAGCACTGAGCTATTAAACTGGATTTTGGAGTGGGAGGCAAATCCACCATCCTTATTTATGGGAAAATTCCAGGCTGTCTTTTGCACTTTAAAATTATTCCTGCATTTTTCAGACTTTAACTATCCTGGACCAACTTTTGCAACGGAGGAGAATTTACTCACATAATTTCCAGTGGAACACAAACCATCTGGATGTGTTTCAAAATTTGTTAGGATGCCCACAAAATGGATAAGGGTGTTGCAATTCCAGTTTAATGTAAAAACTGTCCTCTTTTATGGAGTGAATTAGATGTGTTGCTCTCAAATGACGCATGCTTATTGTCTTTGTTTTCTTCTTCAGACTTAAATAGTGAGACAATTAAAACTGGTGGGGAAAGAATAGAATCAGCAAGATCATATTACAAGGCCAATGGCAAAATCAGCATTAAAACTCTTCAACTAAACTGGGATAAAGTAGATATTACCAAAGATATTATTAAAATTGGTAGAAAAATTGCATTAAAAAAAGGCTAAAACCCCCAAAATAATATTTTATGTGCCAAGTTTCAGAGATCATATATTTTTCAGCTAAGATTATTCTTACCACTTGCTTTATTTCCAGCCTACCAGACTGTCTCCCCAAGTGGTTTAGAATGGCATAATGCTTTATAATGTACATAATGTTTTATCTATATATGATTTAAATAAAATTATGACCATTACAAATGATCCAACTGCTATAACAGGGTTTTATGTTTGTCATAAATTTTTAACACGTAAGAAAATGAATCAAAATGTATCTTCCCTATGGTCATTAAATAATAACTCTGCATTGCCTATCATACTTAGGTATCCTATTTTAAAACATTGTGAGGAAAAGGGATGTAATTAGGCTGATGGATATTTTTGATAAGGGAATAGTAATGTCTTTTGCAATGATAATGCAAAAGGATGAAATTCCATCTAGTCATTCTGCTGACTTTTATTACTCAGGCATTACACAAATGCGGTTTGGAGAAATGAACTGAAGGAGCCTCAGGTGAATATTTGGAGAAAAAATGAGTGATTAATGTGATGACAAGAAGTAATGACATGTTTGATGCCTCAAATGCTTTCCCATGCTGAGGTGAAGAGAACGTAAACAGTAAAAAAATAGTGGAGGACAGTACTGTCTAAGCAGTAACCAAGCTGACAACCTGACTATGCACCAATTTTAAGAAATTTTGTTTGATGGTAGTGTGAGTTTCACCACTTAATATCCCTTAAGCTTTTAAGAAAAGACTGGAACAAGGCATAGTTAATTTAATGCTGGCACATACATGTTTCGGTGGGCTGGACAGCCACAGTTCATTGTATCCCTTGGAAAACTTTTGTAATATCCATAATTCTTAAATCCAACTTTTAAAAAAGGAGAATACTCACACATTTGTATTAGGATAACTTCACAACTGCTTCTGTAGTGCTCATATGTGGCATTGTAGGGCCTCATCTGAAAATGCACCTTGTCATGCTTGCAGGATTAGATAAAGTGAGGTAAGCATAGTGCCACTGTCCTTAGGGACTGTGGAATTTCCAAAAAGTTTAGAGTGAAACATCCTCATATGACAAATGTCAAAGGAATTCATAGAATTACAGAGTCTCAGAATTGTTTGATTTAGAAAGGAAGATAAAAATATAATCTACTCCAAGCCCTATCCGTGGGCACGGACACCTTTCACTATATCAGGTTGCTGAAGTCTCATCCAGTTTGACCTTGACCAATGAGGAATAATCCACAACTTCTCTGAGCAAGCTGTTCCATGGTTTCATTGTCCTCACTGAGAAGTATTTCCTCCTTATGTTCCATCTAAATCTACCATATTTCACTTTGATGCCATCATTCTGTATAGAGAACATTTTAAACATAGGATCAGCTCAGTTCACTCATCAATGGAGAATCCAGCCAGGTATGTGTTCACTGATTTTCTAAGATCACCTAAGTCTCTGCTTAGGCAAGTTTTCATCTGTAGAAGTGGGAAGGAACAATTGAATCAAAATACAAACAGTGAATTTTATAGTATTTTTATGCTTTAAGTAAATTAACTTTCAAAAATTGTTCCCAATTAAATAGAAAGAAAAACCCCACCTCAGTTATGTGCAGAGGAATGCATAAATTACTTGGTTTCAAAAACAGTCTTGTCCAGATATTTCTCTACTGAAATTAGCAGGGGGTTTTCTACCAACATTGTTGTGAAGTCAACCAGAACTTTCAAAATTCTTCCACTGAAAGCTGAAATAGCTGGGCCAGGGAGGTAATTTTTTTTTAAGGCATATCTGGGTGACAAGACATAGGAGTAATCTAGTTTTTAAAAGAAAGAGCAATTGTCTTTGCAGTCAGTGGAGAGAAATAGGTATCCAAGAGACATTTCACTCAAAATCAGGTCAGATGAACCACCCTTGCAAACATCTTTTCCTTTCACTGACTATGAATGAACATCTTGCCTATGTTGAGTAGTTCTGAAGTTGATGCCTAATTTTGAAATGCCCAAAATTTAGTGCAGTGAATTCCACTCCCGTGGCCAAAGTTTGATCATAAAACCCCAAACAACAAAAGCCTAATGTCTTCTTATTGTGATTATATATCTTTGTAAATGGAACAAAGATGGATTTGAAAATTGCACTTGGTTTCTCAGAATGAAAATAACTGAAAAGAGTCACTCCCAGACAACAGTCTTTTTTGGTGCTTTATTCATTTAGATAACAGGGAAGAAATTATCCTAAAGAGATGTCAAGAGAAATTTAAGAAAATAATCACCTAAAATGCAATAAGAGGCTTGGCAAATTTTACTCTCAGAGACAGAAAAAGGTAAAATAGGAAAACGTGTCTTCAATAAACACTTGCTTACACACCCAGTGGATACCCCAAAATTACTAGATTAGGGGATATGTGATGGAATTAGGTAGTGGATACGAAACCTTATAGAAGTGTTACTATGCTAGCTTTGAAAAACAAGGCTAATTTATACTTTGTAGATTTGCAAAGGTCAGGTTGTTTGTTATACAAATCAAAGAGTTGTTTTCGGAGATTCTTCATTCTAGGTCAACACACTGCTAAAGAAAAATTTTAACACACTGCTAAAGAAAAATTTTAACACACTGCTAAAGAAAAATTTTAACACACTGCATGGTCTTGTAAAAAGTACTAGAAAATAATAATAAAATAATTTCTATAGTGGTTTATGGTGAGATAAAATTTAGCACTGAATAATTAGACTATGTTCCGTAAATTCACAGTTCTTGTTCCCTTCAGCTATGCTTTTGCATGCTTACTCACTGACTTTGAATTTCAGAAGTTTCAAGCCTTTGGGGAACTTGTTTGTATTTGAAAATGTTGTGTTGTTCCTAGGAATAATCATAATGGCACCTTGCTCTTGCATACCGAGGAGCATTGCATGCTGATGTAAATACCTGAGCTAATTATTCCTCTCTATAATCCCATCCAACATTTCTGACACTTTGATTTTTGGCAACATTTCCTCTAGTCTTAATATTACAAACAGGACTAGTAGTGAATACTCAAGAAGGCATTTTTCCTCTGAAATAATTGATTATATTAAAAAAAAAAAAAAAAGAAAGGAAGCTAATATCAACATTGCTCTTCCTCTTTCAGTGCCGTCTTCAGTGCCAACTTTCATCTTTCAGTACCAACATTCAAAAACGTTTTTAACATTTCCTTTAAACCCAAAGCACACTCAAAAGAAAGCAGATAAATATAATATTTTTTAAAAATGTCATTAAATTATTTTCAATTTATTTGTTCAAGATAGAGATGTTTTGGTCACTCTGGCCATTTTTAGAACTTTGACTTATTTCCCTTTACTTTAGGACTCCAAATGTTCCTCTGCTTCTGGCTGTGCTGTCCCTACTGTCACTGTGCATGGCAAGAGAGGGATGACTGCAACCAGTGCCTCAGAAACACTTTTATTCCAAACATCCAATGAAACAAATTAGAATGAAACTGAAAATTAACATCAATAAAAAAGAGCACACACTCAAGATGAGCATCAGTCTGACGCCTCACATGCATTTCTTTATTAGACATGAGTCAAGTCAAAAGAGAGGAGACCTGCAATTTGGCAGTGCACGTGAAAACCTTAAGTCCCACTTGATCTACCAAAGTACTTGTGATTAAGCACTAAATTGGATGCTCAGAATACCGAGGTGTGATTCCCAGGTCATTAGTTCTCAGTCATTCACTGGATCACTTTGTTCTCTGGTCACCTGCATGGAATAAGTAAGTCTCCATAAATATTTAGATTTTTGAAAATCTGCTGGGTTCTGTGTCTTCACTAAATAATTCCCAGCATGCCTGGCAGTCTCTGTGCTGTCTCCAAAGCTGCCACCACTTTGGCAGGGCTTGATGTCTGACTGCTAGCTCTGTCCAGGACACATCAGCAAAGCTTTCCATCACACATCCCTTGGGGAGCTTTCCTCCATCACACATCCCTTGTGACTTTTCAAAGCAAAAAGCTGAAGTGAACCAAAATCTCTTGGGGTCCCATCCTGGAGTGGGGATCCCTCCATTTCTGCTTCAGGTGCTGTTTATTCAATTTATTCAGTGCGTGCTTACTGTAAAAAGAATAAACAGTTACAGTATCAAGAAGCACATTATCCACTCATAGCTAATATTTTTGACTCATGTCTTTGAACCCAAGTATTTCTTTCATTGTGTTAATTACCAACAACCACCCCCTCACTAGGTCCCAGGATGTGGCATCCAAAGCACCATTACAACAAGAAGGAGATGTAGGACTAGATTTGGGATGTAGCAAATAATTGTGCTCAGGACTACCAGTACTACTGTATCAGAGATCCTGTAGGACACCACTGTGCTGAAGGCACCAGGACAACCCAGAAGAATTACGTCATGTTTTCCTCTTGGATCTAGTGAAATATGTAGGGACTTCACTTTGCTTTAACTTTGCTTTGCTTTTATGCAGCATATAGGCTGGGGTACTCTGAAGCTGCAGAAAGTTTTTCCCCACTGAGGAAATATTTTCAATATCCTGCCATTATTTTCTAAAATAATGATGAGAAAAAACAATCTTGTCTTACCCCTGCTTCATGACAACTTTGATGCTGAAGAAGAGATTTCTTGAAAATACCTAATTAAAGGGAGCAGAAAAGGGCAATGAATGAATTATCCCTGTAGTTTTATGAAGTCAAAAAATAATCAGTGCCAAATTAGGAAGTCATCCTTTGTATAATTTTATAATTATAGGGGAGACTTCCATCAGCCTGCCCCTGGCATCAACTTTGTCTGCTATTTCATCATTTAGACTTTAATGCTGTCTTTTCCTTTCTATGCTAAACAGTCAGGAATCTCTCTCATTTTGGAAGACAATCAGCATAAGCTGGTAAGAGGGCAGCCAGAAATTTTTCAGAAATAATGAGTAGAGAATTTATGCATTGTCTAGGCCCTGCAGTGCCTGAATGATGCATTCAAGCTCTTTTCTTTTGCCTGGGTATTTTTTGTTTGTTGGTTTGGTTTTACTAAACAGCTCAGTCCAAATGACAAGAATTACTTCAGGGAAGATATTGTGCTCTGCTGTGTGTGTAAGCTCGTGAACCCACATGCAAAAACATATGTGTATTATAGCTCCTCTTCTCAACTTTGGCCAACTTTGTTCCCTTTTCTATGGAGATCTCCATCCTTGGATCCCATGTTCTGATCACAGGCTCCAGCATTTGGACTCCAAATGCACCTTTTGCTCAGATCTCTGTTCTCACTCAGTGCAGTAACTCCTGCTTTTCTCCATCACGAGGGCCAAGCTCATCTCATCTTGGATTTGTTTCTGCTTCTGGAACCAGAAACCTAAATTTTGACTCTATCTGGGCTGTTGTCAGCAGAGTTGGCTGGAGAAGTGAGATCTGATGTTAAAAACAGAGGCAAGTCACTGCTGGTGCTCAGATGCTCACTGTCTGCACAAAGGCTTGACACTGGACGAGGGAAGGAAGTCATCACAGAAAGCTTGGAATTGTTTTTGCATGACACTTTGAAGTGTTTTATACACCATTTGTCTTTGCTGGGACATTTTTTAATTATCTCCAGGTGATTTATGAGATCTTACTAAGATGCAGAGCCAAATAACAGAAGCGTTATAGTGAAATATAATAAAATAGTAAAATATAATATATAGTAAAATTAAACATTGAATTTTTCATCAGTTTACCCAGATTGTACACCATAAACTCAAAAAATTTCTTTTGAAAAGGTATAGTTGGGTATTTTCAGCATTACCATGTCAAATCTTTTGTGGATCCCTTGAATTTTAACAGTTCTATGGACAGTATGTTGATTCCCACTACACTGGCCACACCAGGTTGTGCCACTGAAGCACACTACAAATATTTTGGAAATTAATGTTCATGCACTAGATCCATTAGTCCAACCACAAAACAGTTCTGTTCTATAAACGAAGCTCACTTTTTTATCAGTAGATGACCATAAAAAGGATTGAAATCATCAGCTGAGAGCAATTCAGAAGATAACTCTCATTTTCAAAATGTTCTCACCAAAGGAGATGCTTTGCCCACACACATAACCAGGTTAAGCAAGGGAAAAGATGTATGAGATTAATGTTACTTTGTATTGTGGCAAATCGTGGAGATCCTGTGAGATGAAGACCCTTTTTTGTGCATAGCAAAGCATTACCCATCTTGAAGAATTTGAAAATCAAGCAGATGAGACTTCAAAAAAAAACCAAAAAACAAAAAAACCCACCAAAATAAATCCACCAAAAACCAACAAAAAGAAAAGGAAAGTCTTTTGAAGCCGGGAAAAGAGCTGCTTTCAGAGTATGGAATGACTTTTGAAGGGTTCACAGTTGTCTGGCAGGAAAACTGGAAAGGCAGTTCCAAGGCTCCTAGATTTCCAAAACCACTGTCCTGTCATCCAGAACATGAATATTCATATTACTCTCATACCAGTCATGTACCACTGCCATTTGTTGGCTGCATTGCACATGTGGTGACAGGAACTTTTCAGAGGAGTTAATGGAGTGGAATTTTGGAATTTTTTTCTGTATCTGCCTGATCCCAATGACTCCTTCACCCATTTTCCTCCACAGATGTTACACGAGTAGATGGAAAGAGAGTAAAATGGTTTATCAAAACTTAAGTGATTATCTAGTCTGCCTGTTTAAATGTTAAGAAGTTCCCAGTTAGATCTTTTGGTTTTAAAATTGATGGATTTGGGATTTTGAATAGTATTTTGGGGTGTTTTTTTTGGTGGTTTTTTTTTTTTTTTTTTTGTTGGTTTTTTTTTTTTTTTTTTTTGGTGGGTTTTTTTGTTGGTTGTTGTGTTTTGGTTATTTGTTGTTGCTTTTGGTTTTATTTGTGGGGTTTTTTTCCTGAACTTATCTGAATTCTTTTATGTTATTCTCATATGCTTGTCACGTGCTCACCAAAGAAATGTTTTATGTGTTCATGCTTTTCACCCTTCCAGCCCCGAAAATAATTACAGAAACATAAGCCAAATTCAGATTCAAGAAACTAAGGATTTATTAAAGACAACAACATATGACTGATATTATGGTATAATTGGGAAAAAAGAAGTTGTGAGGGTGCTGAGGCCCTGGCACAGGTTTCCCAGAGAAGTTGTGAATGCCCCATCCCTGCAAGTGTCCAAGGCCAGGTTGGACGGGGCTTGGAGCAACCTGGAGCAACCTGCAGGGTGTCACTGCCTCTGTCAGGGGATTGAAATGAGATGGTCTTTTTATTGCCCCTTCCAACCCAAACCATTCTACGATTCTGTGATACTGAACATGAACTCTGGGATGCTCTGACTTAAGTGCTGAGATGTGCTTTTCTATATGTGAACCAGATGTCTCAGCTCTCACTGCAGAATATATCATATGTACATTACATTAAATTATCTCAGTTAGGACTAGAAAGCTACTCAGCAACTCACAGTACACGTCTACTTTGGCCTGAAGTTAGTTTCTAGACTTGAAGTTGATTTCTGGACTCCATCCAGTGTATTGGCTAGAGGACAAGGTTACACTCCTAGCAAATCTATAGGCATATGAACACATAAACGCATAAAATAAATATATGGATTCTCACTTGCACAGGTATGAGACAGGATAAATTGATAACACTGGTTAATTGATATTTTCAGAGGTGATCACAACAGCCTAAACCCTCTGCAATATCAAAATAGGAGTAGTTTCTACCTATAAGAAGGAACTGGCTCTACTTCTGATTCCTGCTGTCACTGAAGAATGACTGTAGCAATGAAGAATGTGTTGTGCTTAATCTGATTTAAGCTTTATCAACAGTAGACTTAATTAAGATCTGGTGACAGAATCTCCCACTGGAAGCAATATAGCAGTCAGGGTGAACATGGCTTGGCATTCCTGAATGGATGTGTCAATCTGGCATCTTCCTGTGCATAGCAGAAACACATTTATCCTAGAGATAACTGAGCCATAATATATGAATGGATCCCAATATGCTTTTAAAGTTATATTCCAGAGTAAAATTATATTTGTTTTATTAGTATTTGTAAAGAATTATGAAAGATCTACAGAAATGATGCTAAAATAGATTCACTTTTGCGTGGATTAGTGATTAACACTGAACTTCTTGACTCTTCTCTGTCAAGCATCACTTTAAACATACATTTAGGTGATTAATTAATTACCATAATCTCAGCATCTGTACATCAATTTGATATGCATTGATCTGATCAATTTTATGCTACAAAGTAAATTACACCTTTTCTTAAATAACACTTTTAATACATATTAAGACCAAGGGGCTGACACAATTCTAATTTCTAGTTCTACGCACTAATTAAATTTGTTTAACTCACAAATCTGTCTCTGACTTGAAGATTAATTCTTTCCAGGTAATTTTCAGGGTGGAAAGGGAGATAGAATGGGAAAGAAGGGCAAGTTATGAAAAGGGAATCTGATAAATAAAAATAACCAAATTTGCCATATTTATACTGTAGGCTCAACCCAGGAGGTGTCACACTGGACTAGACAAGCTGAACTGGGGTGATTCATTCCTGTTTGTTGCAGGAGGAAAGGAAGGAAGTTCGATTTGGTGCTGCTGTGGAGAGAGAAGGAGCAGCACGAGCCCCACAGTAAAGACACCAGTGGATGAATTCAACAAGAAGAGAAAATGTGTCCGCTTATGAGTGACAGGGCAGATGCAGCTCCTTTCTCACAGTTAATGTTGCTGTTACCCAGCATTTCCACCTCTGCAGCTGACTGAGCAGATATGCTCCTGAATTTCCTTCCTGGTATCCGAGTGCTTTTCTAACGAGTTCTGAGTGTGAACGTACTCTGAGAATCATTGGCTCTGCAAGGCTGGCCAGCAGCTCAAGGGGTCCAGGGGCTGCACCCTGACCCCTGCTTATTTCTGCACTCTTTTCAGTTCCTTATACCCATCAGGCCCAGGAATGAGCCTCCAACAGAATTTAAACTCAGAGTAGTAGAAAGATTTCTGAATATACAGCTGGACAAAAGACAAAATAAAAAAACACGGGTCAGTTTTGACCCCACCTTTGAAATCAAGAGAGTCCTGAAGCACAGAAGACTTTGAGACTGTGTCTCATTCAGGGAACTAAAATAGTGGCTGATTTTATATGGGTTACAGCTCCAGCACTGGTTTCCTATAAATAACTCACAGATGTCATTTGAATTACAGTCTTCTGCAAATAAGGGGGCTGCAGGCATACCCAGGAGCCTGTTAACAAGGAGATGACAAGCTTCAGGCATCTAATTGCTTTAGCTCATCACCAGTAAGACACTTGCAGTCTTACAACTAATCTGACCAGCAATTGACTTAAAATTGAATTTAAACCAGGAGAGTTATTTCGATGATTTCAAAGGCCTGTCCACTTCCAAAAAGAACCCCCAACCCTTTATCTGTTCAGGCAGCTGCTAAGCGAGAGAGCCAAAAGCTTTTGTGAATTTTACTAGCACTCATTTCTTAGCACCCGATGTCTGCACAGAACAGTCCAGATATATGAAGCTAAATGCATTTTCAAATAAAATGCAGACAGATTATTAAAATATCTTCAAAAAACCCCAAAGCAAACCAGACCTTGTCCTCCAATTTTGAGAAACAGAATAAGGGAACAGGACCAAGCATGTATAATGTAGCATTTTGTTATATTGCAGTGGCTCTAGCGAGTTGCACTGACATAGGATCCTTAACTGTGTCAAGCAGGATTGACATTTCAAGGGTGTGTGCTCTTTTTCTCCAGAAAATATCACTACAAGATTATCCTGAAACCGTGAATCTTAAGAACTGAGTGAATCTTTCTTCTTACACAGACGTGACAGGGATGCTTTGAAGCCAAAACCTTGTAGATATGGGGCGATGAGAAAGGGCAAATAACTTTTAAATTTCTATGCACTGCTGGAGAAGGCTCAAATCTTCAACTTCAGCCCTGTCCTATTACCACTGACCTCATGGGATTTTCTCCCCCTCAGAGGACTCTGCCCAGTGAAGATGGTTAGATACATGGTATAATTGAGGAGAAACATGGGGTAACTGAGGTGCTTCCCCAACAACCTGCAGGATCTCTCATGTGGCCCCTAGGACTAAGGAGACAGGAGATATGGTGGTTTTTGTGCATTGTTCAGTTCTGGCTCTGTCTTGAATGTAGTTCAGTCAATAAGAGGCCAAATCCACGAGCAGACTTCTTGGATACCAAGGTTGTTGTGGTTTGGCAAAGTCAGAGACAGGGATCCTGGTGAAAGCAAATAATGGGAAATGTTTTATGACAAGCTCATAGCACAGCTTGAAAAAAACCCATTGTTCTGTTTCTGGTATCTTCTGGGTCTGGAAACTCTATAATGTGGACATACTTTGTTGAGATAACCTCCTAGGCCAGGCAGTGTTTGATCTCTGAGATCTCTATGAGATCTAGGCACCCTCATCTTGCCCAAGCATCTATTTCAGTCACACCAGTCAGTGTTGCAAGCTCTTTATTCTGAAGTGTGCCAAACATCCCCAGGTAAAACACGTCATTGTTTAGTTTCAGTAACAGAAGGAAAGCAGATGTATTAGAGTCGGACATTCATTTTGGTTTGGAATGTGTGCTGTGATATTCTCAGGTGAGCAGAAAGGTACCAGAGGGGAAGAGAGTGTTGAGGGACACAGGGTATGTTCAGCAGAGTTAATTGTGGCCTGTTTGTATCCAGGTGAAAGTCAGTGGGATCGCTCAGGGAAGAGGGCACCACCCAACTTTTCCCAGTATTTTAAAATGCTAATAAACTCATGCTCACACAATTTTGCTGCTGAAAATTATACCTTTTTTGAAACTTACAAAGACAAATGTTGCAATTTAGTTTTTACCCACAAGAATAGGAATTTCCTGCAGCCTAATTCCTTTGTCCTGGAAAATGCTTCTCTTCATGATAATCAAGTGCATGCCTCATTTCCACTGTAAGTATCAGATTGGGCAGCAGAACACCAAGCATGTATCCAATTTAAACACATAAGCAGTCCAACTGAAGCAAATTGGACTTTTAAAACACCTCATGCTTATGTGTTAGAAGCTTAAGAACTATATAAGCACTTGCAGGATCCTTCTCCTAGTCCACCTCTTCCTAACTCCAGTTTTCTCACTAAAAGGGGCTTATGGGATGTGCTATTTTTCTACTGCTGAATATCCTGAAAGCTCGAGGAAATTATGCCACAAACTCATTGAAATCCTTTGTTGCTTTCAGCGACCGTGTAAACCCTGTTCTTTATTCACAGTGAGGAGCTAAAAAGGTAAACATTCTGCCTCAAAGAAATTAAGATATGTAAACACATTCATTCCCCATCAACAGGCTTTGCCTCTGAACCCAGAGAACATTTCTATATCAATAGAATTGCACAAGTGTGTGCTTTTCTTTCCAGCAGTGCAAACTTAGGTTCTATCATTTTCATTATTCTCAAATAGATGAGGATATTCAGCGCAATGCCTTTGGTTCACTGCACTGCTCAGAGCCTCATTGTCACCTTCCACGTTTAGTAGCTGGAGCTCTTCAGAAAAAGGAAACGTCACAGAAGAAGCTGGAACATGTTTATAAAGGATGAGCATGGTCAAAAAACTTTGATATAAAAAAATAAACCCTTCTATTTAGCAAATGTTTCACCTGCTGGTAGAAAAGTCTCTCTCAAGGCAATAAGAAAGCAAGAGCCTTTCTCTCTTTCTGATGGGAAAAAGGAAAGAAAGCTTCCTTCAGGTTTTTAAAGTTCCTAACAAGAAGTGTTTGAATGTCTATTGTAATTTGAACAAATGTCTTATTGTCTAAATAAAACAGGCTCCACAAGAAACACTTCCTCTATTACGGATTTTTCAAACACTGAAGGTGATTTTTTTCCCCCCTCTTGGTTGTATCTGTTGTCCTTCCTTCAATATTAATACTGACACTTCTCTATTAACTCATTAAGGGCTTGTGACACTGGATACAAAGACTCCATAATTACTTTCCTTGCAATTCCACTTGAAGATTTCCACCAAGGCTGAAGTGTCTTGTTTTAGACACTGCACAGACAAAGGAAAAAGAGTCCTTGTCCCAGAGAGCATTGTA
>NW_020956077.1:128810-137563 GCF_003031625.1 Empidonax traillii
TTTTTTTTTTTTTTTTTTTTTTTTTTTTTTTTTTTTTTTTTTTTTTGAACAGAGGTCAAACCCAGGTCTGTTGACTTTCCATTAGCTTCTCGTCTACCTTTTCATAATCCCATGCAATTAATCTTCTCCTATTTCCAAATGGTTGCACTCTCAGGTCACATTCTTCCAAATGGCTTCTAATGGTCAGGTGGCACCTCACGGAATTGGGGCCTGCAAGGACTGGGAAAAAGCTGTGTAAGAAAATCTAAGTCAAAGAAGTATTGAACTATGGCAACGTCCAACCAAAACTAGCGCACTATAGTCCTATTATCTTCCAGAGAAGAAAGTTTCACAGGAGAAATCCACCTCTTAAAGAAAAGAAAACCTTAAATTTCTATGTATTTATCAAAGTGTTGTGGTGCTGTGCTGCTAATCAGTGTCATGTTGCATTGTTGTGGGTCACATAGAGAGGACCATCCTTCGAGGCTGTGAGGTCAGCACTTAAAAAATGTGGAGTTTTTGGAACCAGTATGTTAGGAAAAGGAAGTGGCTTTTGTTCAGTTACCACTTTAAATATTTAGTTCCCTGTGCCCACCGTTGCTAAGCAGATGGGCTGCAGGTGGTAGGTGGGTTTGTGGAGATCCCTGTATTTCAGGCTCTTTATCCACTACCACTTGCCAAAGAAACTCACTAATAACACTTGTCAAGAGATACACCTCTCAGCAATTGGGCAATTAACATTATTTCCTTACAGCCAGGATCTCGCAGCTAGAGATGCTCATGACCTCACTTTCTCCCAGTCTGTTGGGTGAAAGATGCTTGAAACGTGCAGTTGAGCCTTGGGGAATGGTTGGCCAGGAGGAGAGCAGCAGGATGATTACCTTGTGCCACAGAATTCAGAGTTTGACTTTCCCACTGTAAGTGCAAAAATAAGACAGCCAAACAGAAGTAATAAATAAATAAATGTCCCTTTACAATAACAATCACAATTCTCTCTCAGCATGAACACTAAGGTGTTAGTTGGTTAGACATCTCATAAGATTCTGGCACACTAAGGAAATGCTGGGAGACTATTTTGGCTTAGACTGCATTTCCTTTTGCAAATCACTTTAGTAATTTAACATCATGAGAACCAGTAGTGGTACAAGCTCTTCTAATGTTCACCCTGGTAAGAATTTTGCAGAGTTAAATCAAACCCTACACATGGTCACAAAGGTCACAAAGAGCATAGTTGAAGTTTGGGATTCCATGGTAGGGTAACTTGTAGTGAGAGTTTTAGTTCTGTTTTCTTTCCACATATCATGGGATTTTATTCTTTTTGATGGCACATTTAGTATTCAGTCAGAGGTTGGTAAGATGTGTGCAGTTTAATAGCCAGCTACATGTTGGGATAACATATTTTGCTGCCAAGGCAACTGAGCATCCAGGATTGCAAAAGGATTTTAAATGGTAGACAATGATAACAACCTGTAACAAATAATTTGGATGCTGAGAGATGTGTCAAAAAGTCACATCCTTTGATGTGCATCATCTTCATATTACCTTTGCTTGTCTTCACTCAGAACTTGGCATGGGATCCTTGCTCAAGTCTTGCTTTTGCCTGGACATCATGAGCGGGTGGTGCAAATCTTTCATGCCAATGAGAACTGGCAGGGTTGTCTTTCTACCTCTGGCATTTTGGCCCATTATTCCGAACCAGCTCTGCAGATGGATGCACATAAACACTGAGAACAATAACTGAGATGAAAAAAAGGTAAAGGAACGCCAGAATTGTATCAGGAAAAAGACATTTTTAAAGGAAAACATTGTAGAGGGATCAGAAAAATAAGACATGCAATGGAAGGAAAAAGGAAAGGTGGGAGATGATGCAGCTCTCAGGACTCAATCTCATAAAAATTTGTAAGACTTTGATTTTGTAAGACTGTCACATTGTCTTATAGCCAGTGCACGAGCACACAGGAAGTAGAAAAGAGTATTCAGGGGAAAAGCTGATAAATTGTTAATTTAATAGGAAAATTGTCTCTAGGTTGGAAGATAATATTGAAAAAATAGTAACCATCATCTTCTTTGGGGGGGACTCTTCCAGATCTGGAAAAGAATATGTAGATGCAAGAATTTTGTACTTCAGGTACTGGGACTGGAGACAGGATCTCCCCCACTAAAAAATTATCTCTAAAAAAATCAAAGTATCCTTCCAAATTTTTTATATCCTTTGCAGCCATACCTCCTTCTGCTCCACTCTGGGATGCTTCTGGTCTTAACACTTCAAATTTCTGAGGGCTGTGGCCCCAGTCTGACAAAGTGTTTGAGCCCATGTTCTTCACCAGCATTGCGGAAAGTCATAAGTCATGGTGCCCAACATCTGAAAATACTATTGTCTCTTCAGCCTTTCTGTTTAGACTAATTCTACTATTTAGACTTCTTTTACCAATAGTGTTTCTCCCTTAACATTACTGTCATGCAAAGAACCCCCCAAAAACTAAAAAATTGAGTAATTGAACTAATGGCACTGTTTGATTTTCACTGGTTTCCAAGAGAAGGGAAAGAAAAAAGTATATTTTGGCTTGCTGTCTTTTTTTTCTGTTTTCTTCATCCTTTTGCAACAAAATAATGCTATTGCATATGCTATCATCTGGGAAATAGTAAATCACTGCTTTTTAAGGTCCAAAAGTGATGCTACTCAATTTTAGAAAATAAAGTTATAAAATAAAATAACAATCCTTCCAAGGAAAAAGAGCTTTTCTAGAACTCAGTGTACGTAATACAAGACTTCATTTTGATACAAAGATAAGTGATACTTATAACAGCCTGGCCAGATTGCAAACAGATGTTGGTAGAAACTGAATCTATTATTAAATTAATTTGCCTTTTCACCCCCAAGAGACTGTAGAACATAAAGCAGATATATCTGATAAAAATAAAGTTTTCCAAAATGGTTCAGCACTGGAGCACATGCAATATGGCAGTGCCAGAACCATCTTCTTGTCACAACTCTGAACATAACTGATTAAATACCCCAGTCTTAAGAGGTTCTAGTCACAGGTGGTTTTAGGGGCAAGTGATTGTCCACAGTGGGTCAACTGTAAGGAGAAACTAGCAAAGCTGATGTTAGGCTATAGATATCAATCTGCTCCCAGTTGATTGATAAGCACAATGACTGGTTAGTATAGATCGTTATATCCAGGATTAAAAATGTGGTTTCAAAGGTGTGACCCACCTGTTAGTGCAGGGAAAGATTTGTCTTAGATCTTGGAGTGGGAATGGCACGTGATACTGTTGAGCATTTCTGGGTGTTTGGGAAGAAATCCCTTCTGCTGAGAAACTGAGCTGCAATTTGTCACTTTTATTGTTCTTTAGGATAAAGTGGAAGAAACCAGGGAAAATTCACAGGTGCTTAAGAATCGATTTTATGTCTACCAGTATGTGATTAACATATTATAGCAACAGTCTTATTGCAGATGTTCAAACTATCCAAAAAGAAAATGTAAATATTATGTTCAGTGAACAAGCAGCTCACAGACAAAAAACTGGCACATGGTGGTACCTAAGCCTGTGTGCTCAGCTGGCACAAGCTCGGTGTGAGCTGGGAAGCAAAAGAAAGTGTAGAATGTAGGATCTTTTAGGTTGGAAAAGATCTGTGAGATCATCAGGTCCAACCATAAAAGAGATCTCTAACTCAGCTGTAGGGACATAAATATCTGCTACTGTGTTATTATTTATTCTCTGCTTCCCATCAGAAGTGCTGTTCAGCCACTTCCAGGGAAGCAGGGCTTCAGCACGTGGAATGGCTTCTCTGGAAGGCAAACACTGTAAATAACAAATGCCCTCCCCACCTTCTTCCTGCTTTTCTTAGCTTTTATGCCTGAGCTGATGTCCTGTGGTATGGAACATCCCTTTAGTCGCTTTGGATCAGCTATCCCAGTTGTGTCCCCTTTCAGGATCTTGCCCAGCCCAGTGATGGGGGAAATGTTGGACAGAAAGAACTGATGCTATGCCAGAACTGCCCAGAACTTCCAAAACACTGGTCTGGTGTGTTATCAGCACCTTTCCAGCCACCAATGCACAGCTCACCTCTGTGGGGGCCGCCTCGGGAAACTGAACTCCAGCTCAGCCAGGCCCAATACAGTTCTAATAATCAAAAGTCAGGCTGGAGTGATTCTTGCACTGCGTAGTGCTACTTCAGATAGACTCTGAAGCAGGTGTCTAACAAAAGTACATGCTAAACCCCCAAAATTCCAATGGGATGACAGCTCATTTGCGTTTTCACTCTGATAGATCTTTCAAAACCACTTTGTTGATCTCTTGGATTGTGCTAGTTCACAGGGAAGCAGGAATGCAAATGCCATAATTGGGTTAACCATGCTGCAGTCTGTATTTTTATATTTGTAATCCATTTTTCCAGGAGCCCCTTTAAAATCTGGACATTCAATTTGAACTGAATTCTTGAAAAGTGATACAACGCTTCTGCATATGGCAATGCCGCAGGGATGAAAAAAAATAAAATAAAAAGAAATCATTTAAAATGTTCTTGGCTAGGAATAGGACAAAAGTGTATTCTGACAAGTAATAAGATTTTAAAGATCACATTTGGGCTGTCAGGAAGGATTTTTATTTTAATGAAGTGATGACTGGGGGCCAAACTCATTATTTCTATCTTTCTTCTGAGCAAAAGCAGTAAGGAAGATAGAAGGGGGGAAACTCTTTCTCCTTTTTCCTTCCTGACAAGCAGTGAAGGATGAGAACAGAGGCCTTGAACTGTCTCTCTCCAACCCTTCTGTTTGCTCCAAGAGCTCAGGCCATCAACATCACGAAATACCTGTGAGCTGGAAGCAACTCTGGGACTGACAACTCCCATATCCTCCTGCCAGACCAAAACATACAGGGCTTTGGAGCCTCTTGGAAGCAGGCTTTTCCCAGAGAGCCATGACCATCCTTGGTTCCATTAAGACTAAATTAATGTGACATCAGTCACCCGATCTGGCTTACACCTCCCTCTTTTTGATCCAAACACCCTCAATGTCTTTCCAGTTGTTGAGTTGTTGATTTCTTTGTCCTTATTTATGTATTTATTTTTAATTTCTAAGTGCCTCAATTCTGGGAACAAAGTTGAAACTTCAAGCATTGACTGGATTTTGGTGCTTTTCATTCCAGCCTCATGTTCCCAGGAATGGTAACTACATCCTGTTGGATGTTGCAGTTTGATTTGCACTCATCTGGAGTGAGTTGCTGCTGCCTGGATGCTGCTTTCTTGCACAGATGCCACCCTGGCAGCCCAGAGACGTTTCAGGCAGTATTGATTATGATAATAATCAGCAACAATGGGGAGTTCACAAGACTGGGGGAGATCATTATACTTTGAAAACACAAATTTCTTCTCAGTGCCATTGATTGCTGCTGTTTATCAACTCACTAAGACCTAAAATCTGAATAACCCTCACACCATTTTAGAAGAAGAAACAATAATAAAAACTTTCTATTCTCTTCAGAAATGTGTAGTTTTATTTTAATAATGTAATGAGCCCAGAAAGACTTATGTTCCTATTAGAATATAAAATAAACCAAATGGAACCATTTATAATCAGGATTTTATCTGAGCAATGTGCTGTCTGTATCACTCACTGCCTACAAGATTGTATTCCATTATATTACAGCAGTAATGGGAAAGAAACTAAACTATTTGCATCAACAATAATGCAACCAATTTTCAAGACTTGCATGTCAAAAATCCATTATTCCAGACATGATTACCTGGAACTGCCGATAACAATTGTCACCAATTACACTTTTTCTACAATGTAGAAAGATTTTCATTTCTCTTTCCCCACCCCATCTTCTCTTCCTCTTTCTTTTTGTCTTTTTTTTTTTTTTTTTTTTTCCTCTCCAAAGGGGTGGGGTATTCTCTCCATCACTTAGATTAGAACATCATATTTAGTACAAGCAGCAGATGTTAATATAGAAAGACAGAACATCTCAATTTTCGCACTGTTAATTCAGCTTACTGAGCCAATTTCACAATTCTCACATTCCTCTAGTCCTAAGAGAAAATGCTAATTTAGATTGTTAAAACTGACACAGGTTAGGGTATAAAGGATAATTAGCATAAGATCCTACACAAAGTGTTTTTAGCACCATTAATCAACTCCCACCTATGCATGCACTTTTTTAGACAGAAGTGGTGTTGGAAAGGTTTGAAAAAAATATCTAAAATATTCTTGTACTAGTTAAAAAAAACCCCACCCCAAAAAACCTTTGTAAAATTTGGTTGGAAGCATTTTCCAGTGAAGGTACCTAATGTACACCTAAAAGAGAACTTTTATTTTACACATGAGAATTATTAAAAGCTCATAAAAGCATTCTAGAAAAAAATATCTGTATGATTTTTAAGATTGTAGGGGATGTGCTAAAATGCAGAAATATGCCAAAATGCATTTACTGGTTTGGAGTTTTTCCATGTTCTCACCCCGAACATCAGAAAACTTAGTCAGAGTTATATAAAAGAATATAATTCTGCATTGCAGTCCATTTCATTTATACACATGGATTTCAAGTAAATTAGGTTTTCATTAGTACAGAATGGTTTCATTTTCCTTAAAAATATTACCTAGGATGAGAAAATTCAATGTAATGTTAGAATGTTTAATCTAGGAGTATATTCTACATAAAATCTATCTTATAGTTACAGTCCATATGAATTATTTTAAATGATTCAAAGCCATCATATGAACTACCCTGGAAGGGATTCTTAAAATTAATAAATGAAATAAAGATATTAGGAATGTTAGTTTAAGAACGAGTAGAGTTCTACAATTTGGTTGACCTTCTTGTTGATCATTGTATTAAGTTCCATTAAAAAAGTGTATTTCCTGAGTCAGACAAGCATAGAAATAGAAATTCCAGCAGCCAAGGATACAGAGTTTTCAGGCATTTTAATGCTAAAGCAGACAAGTCAAGTAATTATTGTCTCTAATTGGCACTTCCACGAGATGTAACAATTTTTACAGTACCCCCAGCCAAGTGGCACTTAAAAAGGTGAGAAATTATTTCCTGCCTTGGGGGAAAAAAAAAAAAAAAAGGAAAAAAAAGTCGCACGCTTTTCTAATCTGAGCTTTGCAGAGGGAAAGACTGGCCGAGCACTTCAAGGTCTGAATCAGCAAATCACTTAAGCACATACTGAATTTTAAGCATATGCATATTAACACTTGCCTAAAAGGCTGTTTTTAGTCTCTGATTTGGCATGCTTAACTGCTTTATTGGTTCAGTGTGTGCCCAGTTTAGGTGAACACCTTGTTCTGGGTGGAATTAATCTCCAAATTTTGACACTTAGCTTTGGCCTTGCAGGGGCCTCTGAGAGAGCTAGAACTTGCTACTGCTGCTCCACACAGCACAGACACATGGATCCATATAGATTCAGCTGTCTAACACACATCTAATGACATTGTAGGTAACTCAGGCCATCTGACATCCACCTCCTGCCAAACATGGGCCTGAATCTTCTTGAGGTCTGTGTCACATCTACCAGCTCTTCAGATATCAAGGGACTGATTATTTTCCAATACAGTCAGAAGGGTTTGAATCACTTGTTTTGACGTGTCCTGCCAGCTGAGATACCACAGAGTATCCCACCTGGGCACCAGCTGCTCCTTCAGAAGGCAAGGGTCCCTGCCATATATGTAAGCACCATGAGAATATCTTAAGTACACTCAAACATCTCAAATAATAATAAATGCTATGTGGTCAACTAAACTGAGCTCAATGGAGAGGAGAGTTATTTACCTCATTTGGTGAAATGAAGAGTCTCTGTAGACAAAAATGGAGATTAGAAACCTATTCAGTTGTGAACTCTACACACTAGAGACCTTGTCTGAATCTGGAACTGCATCCAGTCCTCAGAGATACATCCAGTTACCTGTGAGTAGACATCTGGTGCCATTTCAGATGCCAGGGGCTATGCACAACATCTGTACAGCCCTGACAAATATGATGCAGGACCTAAGGGAGACCTGTGACCTTTAGGAATGATATCTGGAAGCCAGAACACAGTTATGTTCAAGTAATAGAATTAAATTTAGTGCCATATTAACAGGCTTGCACAGAAGAATCCGTTAATACATCTTGTTAAATAGGACTGGAGGAGTCAATAGCATCACTTCCACTAGCGGTGTGAAAATCAGGGAAGGGCTTCAGAAGGAGAAAATATACAAATTGTAGTTCACAAAGTACCATCCAGCTCTTCTGCTGTTTGTAGGCTAAGCTAGATCTTCATTAGACAAATGTTTCTGGAGGAACAAACACAGATATCGAAGATATGGCTGAACGGGTTTTTCACTCTTTTTTTTACCACTCACCAAAAGAAACACATCTTCTTCCCCAAACCCAGAGATGTTTATTTGTCAGAAATAATCTATGCTCCAAGAGGCTTTTTAACTGCCATGCAACTGCTTTGCTCCTTATAAAGAAGCTCTAATTGACCACAGCAAGCTCAGCTTCACAATGGACAATGTCCAAAGGACAGACACTTTAAACTGGAAGCACTGATAGATACCATGACGAGGTCTATGCTGAGAGAAAGAGCAAACTACCAAACTAATTTACACATTGAAGCTTTTATTATGATAAACAAGCCAAAGGCTGAAAATTCTCAGTATTCAGTGGACATCAGACATAACTGGATCACACATAGAGATTAAACCTAAATTTACTTCAGTAGCCATGCACATTGGTCCATGTCTGTCCCTTCCCTTCCCTTCCCTTCCCTTCCCTTCCCTTCCCTTCCC
>NW_020956077.1:138234-142192 GCF_003031625.1 Empidonax traillii
CCTTCCCTTCCCTTCCCTTCCCTTCCCTTCCCTTCCCTTCCCGACACTGAATTTGATGATTTACTGAAAAATAAAGATTGAAAGGAGAAATATAAAATCACTGGAAAGTGTAACCAAATCAGTATTTATTTTGAGCCTTGAAAACAACCAAAAATGAAGGCAGTCATCTTAGAAAGTCACAGTATTTTATTTCACTATTTAAAAATGCATGGTTTTACTTTCACCAGAACAAACTGACTTCATATTTTGGAAGAATATCTTGTACATAAACAAATCATCCACACTGACAGAAAAAAGATCAAGTAATAATATCAACTAACCCCAGAAAGAAACTAAATAAATTTTTGTGTTTGTATTGATGAAACGAGAAGAAATAATTGTGCTATTTTTTTTTTTAGTTTGTTGAAACATTTTACTGTACCAAGTTTCCCCACCCTTTTTTTGTTTGGTTTGGTTATCAAACAGAAAAGAAACTGAATTATTCACCCAGCTTTGGTGCCAACAAGTATGTCGATTAGTGTTAAGTATTGTAGTGGATTTTTTATTCAGCCATATGTCCACTTTGGCTAGGATTGAGGCCAGCTGCTAATTTTATACAAGATATAAACAGATGCTGGGTAGCAAATCTTGATGTTTCCTTGCCTAAGATAAAAACTACACATTAACAAGGAAAATTCTTTCTTTAGTGATTGTTCCAAGTCAACCATGTCTATGGTACTGACCATGTAAGACAAATCCACCTTCACAGACTTGCTTTCATGGATGTTTTTCTTTTCACTTCCTTCTACATGGCTTACAGGGGAGGTAAATATCCATACTGTTTCTCAGTGTACCTGAGAAACAACTATTTTTTCTAAGGCTCATTACAAGAAACTCCCTGGATCCTGTTTCCAGATGGAATATAAGGCACTCTTGAATAGATTTTCATATATATACTGGTCCTTTGCCAGACCTAGAAGTGGAAGAGTTCCTAAATGGATGCAGTATCCAGAAATATTAAGCCATTAGGTAGATCAATTTTCTTCTCAGCCACCTGCTTGGTGCTCTTGTACAAACATTGCCCCCTGCACACTGCAGTACACAGACCATTTGTTGTCTTGAAAAACTCATCATAAAACTATTTATCCTTGTTTATGCAGACTATGAAACTTTCAAAGTCTACTTGTTTTTAGTGCAGGACTGCCCTGGGACTAATTTCCCTTTCTCTGTGGTTAAAAGCATCTTGCAAAAAAGTCCTTTTCTCTGCAAAAACTTAATGCTTAAGCTTCCCAAAGAAAATAGCTATATAATGAGGTTTGGCTTGCATACCTCATAACTAAATGCTAATTTAAACAAATGTAAAATAATCTTACAGTCTCCCCCCCCCAATTTTCTCTCTCTCTCTCTTTTTTTTTTTTTTTATTTTTTTCTTAATAAACAAGAGCTAGCCTGCACCAGAGTTAACACTTTTAGTAACTACACTGATGTGCTAATTTCTCATAACTATGGATTTGGTTCTTATCTTTGTAAAGAATATTTAGAATGATAACCTGGCTGTACTTTACTGTATGTTCAGCCTCATGCAAAAGTCAAATCAACTGCCTTTTTCTAAATTACTTCCTCTCTTGATATATGGACCTTATTTACAGCCTCCCTTTGTGCAACCATAACACCATCACACAGGGCTTAGGTTCTGAAAACCGTAGCAATTGCCTGAAAATTGATTTGATGTCTTTTGACCATCCCTCTCTCAGGTCCCTCAAGACATTTTAATATGAGCCATGACATTATGATGGATGAAATCTGGCATTTTACTGTAGCAATGCTACTCCCATGTGGAAAATAACAGCTTGTTCAAAGCCCATCTTCCAGCCAGATTTAGGATATACACTAAGCCACATCTTCAGTCTCCCCCTTCTCTCTACTCTTTCACAGTATCCTTTGCAAACAGCTTCATTTTGTACATCAAACCGGTCTCAGTACCAGGTTCTTGCTAATCCTCACCACTCTGTGAGGCTCGAAGCACACAGGCTACAGCTGCACCCTTTCCCTCCCAAAACTGTCTTGGACAAACAACACATTCAATTAATTCACTAATAATTATCTGAACAGAAAATGAATCTGGCTAATACATGGAATTCACTGTAAATCATCTCTGACAATACCAAGCTCCTGGTGAACTGTAAGTGCAGCAGATAACATGTTACATAAAGACATTCTGGCACAAAACTATCCTGTCCTCCCTGTTGGAAGACCTGAAATAGATAAATGGAAGCTGCCTGAAAATGAAGCAAGTGGTATTTGAAAGTTTTACTCCAGTATTTAAGAAAAAGCTGTCCAAGATGGCCACTAAAGCACCCAATGTTGACTGACTATCAAATATCCTCCTGACAGGGTATCTGAAACACTTTTGCTCCCCACAGCCACTTGGGATAAAGAAAAGCTCACCCAAATGTTGTCATGTAAGTCAGTTCAAGACTGAAGCAATCAGTCAATTCTTGTAGATGTTTGTATGCTTAATTTACCCTGCTGAAGTCCAGGCAAAGCAAAGAGGATTTTGTTTTTCTAGGTTCTGAAGGAAAGCAAATTCATTTTAGATGTTTAGAACATTCAAGAATAGCTTTCTGGCCTTCATCTGTGAAAACCTGTTCTCTCATCAACTGTTGCCTATTTTGTTCATAAATAAAGTTTTAATCTGCAAAGCATTTGGCCTCTTATTCGATCTTAAACTTCTGACAATCTGAAGTAGCCATCTATTTTTGCTAACCAAAAGAGATGGTCCATCTGATACATCATAGGACAAACTGAATCTTGAATTTACTTCACTGACAGTGATGGGATTGCAGTGTGACTAGTTCAGATGTGGACCTCTCTAATGAAAACTAAATCAGGGGAGGGAGCAATACCAACCAGAGCTGCCTTCCAAAGGCAGCTGAGACATGGCTTTCAGCAGGAAACGGTGTACTAGGTGCTGCAACCCAAAAATATTGCAGCAAGCATTGTTTGTCCAGTGGGCATTATATGGTTTGTGTTAATTTGAACTGTTCACAGTCACTACTGTATGCTAGGGAATGCAGTTTCTCAATTTTTAAATAGGAGAAAGGGTGCACTGCAAAGCCATTAGTGATACATTTGAAACAGTTGATGTATAAGAGGCAGGTAACTATCGAGGAAATTTTACACACGTTGCTGTGTAGATTGGTGCTTAGTTGGCCGTGGAATTTTGGCACCTAAAATATCAGGATCTGCCTTCTCTCAGTAATCACAGAGGTGGTCCTTAGGGGAAAAATGGGTTGTGTCAGGACTCTGAGGGCATTAATAGCCCTGGCCACTTCTACAAGGGTCCCTTTCCACCCCAAACTCCATCCCATGACCCGGGGCAATTAGGCCCTGTCCCAGTGATAGTGTTGAATAGACACAGCCCTACCCTACACACCAGATTTCTGGTTTCATTTCACTTCTACTAAGGATTTGTATCCCCTGCCAAGTATGCGCATCCAAAACCTCATGCTACTGAGGAAAAAAGTGGAGTAGACAGCAGCTGAGGACTAGGAGTTGAATAACCCCTTAATTATGAAGAGGATCAAAATTGCTGCACATTGCTCTCTGATTCAGTTAGAAATGTCCTAAAACAGCCTTTCTGAACCCTAAACATTTGTGCATGGCTTTGAAGTGTAAATGAATGCATTTGTATGTGAAGCAGATATTTACATTTCTAGCACTGAAAAATTAGGGTTTTCTGGTCTCTTCTCCCTTGCAGTGCATTCTTTCTTTCTTTCTTTCTTTCTTTCTTTCTTTCTTTCTTTCTTTTTCTTTCTTTCTTTCTTTCTTTCTTTCTTTCTTTCTTTCTTTCTTTCTTTCTTTCTTTCTTTCTTTCTTTCTTTCTTTCTTTCTTTCTTTCTTTCTTTCTTTCTTTCTTTCTTTCTTTCTTTCTTTCTTTCTTTCTTTTTCTTTCTTTCTTTCTTTCTTTCTTTCTTTC